>NC_091291.1:16297969-16460469 GCF_032444005.1 Ranitomeya imitator | reverse complement strand
GACAGATAGATAGATAGATAATAGATAATAGATAGATGATGGACGGACAGGTGCCAGGTCTCCGTGTAGCTCCGCACTCCCCGTTGGCCCCGTACACACACACATTGTGGCCCCGGTTCTTACCTCCTTGGTGGTCAGGTTTCCCCGCACATATTTGGCCGCACAGAACCGCAGGGATCCGAGGAGGAGCAGGAGCAGCCCGGGGCCCGCTGGGGGCCCCATTACCGGCCGGGGGTCGGGGCTGACAGGCTGGGACACCGCGGCTCCGGGCGGTACAAGAACGAGGGCGAGAATCCTCCAGTGCAGACACCGCGGGGAGAAGGCGCCGGATCCGGTCAGTGCTGCTGTGGAGCCGGACTGCAGGAGCCCCCGCCTGTATCACCGGGAAGAGAGGCGGCACCGGGACAACGGAGCAGAGCGCAGGCACAGGACACGGGGGCGAGCACTGCGGAGACACGGGATGGGGGGGCTCCGTGTACAGCGCGGGCCTGTGTGCGGGGAGAGGGCGCGGGGGATCGGGGTGCACAGGAGGATCGGGGTGCAGAGGAGGATCGGGGTGCACAGGAGGATCGGGGTGCACAGGGGATCGGGGTGCACAGGGGATCGGGGTGCACAGGGGATCGGGGTGCACAGGAGGATCGGGGTGCAGAGGAGGATCGGGGTGCACAGGAGGATCGGGGTGCACAGGAGGATCGGGGTGCACAGGAGGATCGGGGTGCACAGGAGGATCGGGGTGCACAGGAGGATCGGGGTGCACAGGGGATCGGGGTGCACAGGGGATCGGGGTGCACAGGGGATCGGGGTGCACAGGAGGATCGGGGTGCAGAGGAGGATCGGGGTGCACAGGAGGATCGGGGTGCACAGGAGGATCGGGGTGCACAGGAGGATCGGGGTGCACAGGAGGATCGGGGTGCACAGGAGGATCGGGGTGCAGAGGAGGATCGGGGTGCACAGGAGGATCGGTGTGCACAGGAGGATCGGGGTGCACAGGAGGATCGGGGTGCACAGGAGGATCGGGGTGCACAGGGGATCGGGGTGCACAGGAGGATCGGGGTGCACAGGGGATCGGGGTGCACAGGGGATCGGGGTGCACAGGGGATCGGGGTGCACAGGGGATCGGGGTGCACAGGAGGATCGGGGTGCACAGGAGGATCGGGGTGCACAGGAGGATCGGGGTGCACAGGGGATCGGGGTGCACAGGAGGATCGGGGTGCACAGGGGATCGGGGTGCACAGGGGATCGGGGTGCACAGGGGATCGGGGTGCACAGGAGGATCGGGGTGCAGAGGAGGATCGGGGTGCACAGGAGGATCGGGGTGCACAGGGGATCGGGGTGCACAGGAGGATCGGGGTGCACAGGGGATCGGGGTGCACAGGGGATCGGGGTGCACAGGAGGATCGGGGTGCACAGGGGATCGGGGTGCACAGGGGATCGGGGTGCAGAGGAGGATCGGGGTGCACAGGGGATCGGGGTGCACAGGGGATCGGGGTGCACAGGGGATCGGGGTGCACAGGAGGATCGGGGTGCAGAGGAGGATCGGGGTGCACAGGAGGATCGGGGTGCACAGGAGGATCGGGGTGCACAGGAGGATCGGGGTGCACAGGAGGATCGGGGTGCAGAGGAGGATCGGGGTGCACAGGAGGATCGGGGTGCACAGGAGGATCGGGGTGCACAGGAGGATCGGGGTGCACAGGGGATCGGGGTGCACAGGGGATCGGGGTGCACAGGGGATCGGGGTGCACAGGAGGATCGGGGTGCAGAGGAGGATCGGGGTGCACAGGAGGATCGGGGTGCACAGGAGGATCGGGGTGCACAGGAGGATCGGGGTGCACAGGGGATCGGGGTGCACAGGAGGATCGGGGTGCACAGGGGATCGGGGTGCACAGGGGATCGGGGTGCACAGGGGATCGGGGTGCACAGGAGGATCGGGGTGCAGAGGAGGATCGGGGTGCACAGGAGGATCGGGGTGCACAGGGGATCGGGGTGCACAGGAGGATCGGGGTGCACAGGGGATCGGGGTGCACAGGGGATCGGGGTGCACAGGAGGATCGGGGTGCACAGGGGATCGGGGTGCACAGGGGATCGGGGTGCAGAGGAGGATCGGGGTGCACAGGGGATCGGGGTGCACAGGGGATCGGGGTGCACAGGGGATCGGGGTGCACAGGGGATCGGGGTGCACAGGGGATCGGGGTGCACAGGAGGATCGGGGTGCACAGGGGATCGGGGTGCACAGGGGATCGGGGTGCAGAGGAGGATCGGGGTGCACAGGGGATCGGGGTGCACAGGAGGATCGGGGTGCACAGGGGATCGGGGTGCACAGGGGATCGGGGTGCACAGGAGGATCGGGGTGCACAGGGGATCGGGGTGCACAGGAGGATCGGGGTGCACAGGGGATCGGGGTGCACAGGAGGATCGGGGTGCACAGGAGGATCGGGGTGCACAGGGGATCGGGGTGCAGAGGAGGATCGGGGTGCACAGGAGGATCGGGGTGCACAGGAGGATCGGGGTGCACAGGGGATCGGGGTGCATAGGGGATCGGGGTGCACAGGAGGATCGGGGTGCACAGGAGAATCGGGGTGCACAGGGGATCGGGGTGCACAGGAGATAGAGGTGCACAGGAGGATCGGGGTGCACAGGGGATCGGGGTGCACAGGAGGATCGGGGTGCACAGGAGGATCGGGGTGCACAGGAGGATCGGGGTGCACAGGAGGATCGGGGTGCACAGGAGGATCGGGGTGCACAGGGGATCGGGGTGCACAGGGGATCGGGGTGCACAGGAGGATCGGGGTGCACAGGAGGATCGGGGTGCACAGGGGATCGGGGTGCATAGGGGATCGGGGTGCACAGGAGGATCGGGGTGCACAGGAGAATCGGGGTGCACAGGGGATCGGGGTGCACAGGAGATAGAGGTGCACAGGAGGATCGGGGTGCACAGGGGATCGGGGTGCACAGGAGGATCGGGGTGCACAGGGGATCGGGGTGCACAGGAGGATCGGGGTGCACAGGGGATCGGGGTGCACAGGGGATCGGGGTGCACAGGAGGATCGGGGTGCACAGGAGATAGAGGTGCACAGGAGGATCGGGGTGCACAGGAGGATCGGGGTGCACAGGGGATCGGGGTGCACAGGAGGATCGGGGTGCACAGGGGATCGGGGTGCACAGGGGATCGGGGTGCACAGGAGGATCGGGGTGCACAGGAGGATCGGGGTGCACAGGGGATCGGGGTGCATAGGGGATCGGGGTGCACAGGAGGATCGGGGTGCACAGGAGAATCGGGGTGCACAGGGGATCGGGGTGCACAGGGGATCGGGGTGCACAGGAGGATCGGGGTGCACAGGAGAATCGGGGTGCACAGGGGATCGGGGTGCACAGGAGATAGAGGTGCACAGGAGGATTGGGGTGCACAGGGGATCGGGGTGCACAGGAGATAGAGGTGCACAGGAGGATTGGGGTGCACAGGGGATCGGGGTGCACAGGAGATCCACAGGGGGTGCACAGGGAGTCGGGGATCAGCGCGCAGGGAACCAGGATGTTGGGGATCAGTTTGCAGACAATCTGGGTGCAGTAATAAAGGAATCAGTGTGGGGTTTGTGGGTGCTGAGACGCTGAGTGCAGGGGTCACTTTGGAGAGGGGATCAGGGTGTAGGGTGGTCATGTGCATAGGATGCAGACATTTGATTGGTGTGTTTGGGTGGTCATATAGTGAGGGGTCTCCATAAGCGGAGGCAATTGGTGCAGGGGTTTATGGTGCGAATTATGAGCAGATGCTCCTGCTTTGTTTTTACCCCAATCTGTGTCTGATCCACAACGTGGATATTTTGGTCACGGATTCTCTTACGTTTTTACTATATGATTGTAGAAAAAAGTGACATTTGCTCCAAAAAAAAAAAAATCAGGAAAAAATAGAAGAGTGGTGAATAGAGTGTATGTGCTCATGCCCAGCCACGTCCCCCATAGACAATGAGCGGCGTGGTGGTCCCACATGTGCATTACTAGGTTTGTGCCCTGGCAGGGGTGTGCTACAATAGGGGTGACAATCGCACCCGGGCCCTGGAGCCTAAGGGGCCCAAAAAGTCCCTGTGACCTATATTAAAAGACCAATGCTACCAGAGCCCTGCAATAATTGGGGTCCTCGTTGGAGGTCCTGCATTGGGCACATGAGCTCAGGTGTCTTCCCGGCATGCCCGGGGTAATGGAGCTGTGTCAGGTGTCAGGGGCATTAATAAAGGCTCGATCCCTATTGTTAGGGCTGAGACAGCCTTTCATCCACTGGTAACTGGAGGAGCGGCCCGGATATTAGGTGTCGCTTCTTCTCCCGGACCCCCAGTCTCCACATCGCAGTGACAACAATCATCTCTCGCTGACACCAGTGCTCGCCCCAGTAACCCACCCCGGACGTGTGTGCCACCAGTTCTAGTGATATGAATCACTCACCCCATATAACACATGAACCACATCCTCCATGGTCGTTCATCACATTAAAGGGATGTGACAGAATTAAAAGGGATGCGACAGATGGCTGCCGGGTACTAATATCATTCGGCTCCAGACCAAGGGACTTTATGGGAATGAAGTTTAATCATCGTCTAATGAAAAGTTTGGTGACATTCTTATGCTCTCAGGTCTGGAGTCATCAAACAGTTTTCATCGAAATTTAGATGTAAAACTGAGTCGTTTTAGTCTACGACTTTTGGCATTTTCTTTACACCAATCCAAGAATCTTGGAGTTATGATCAGTTGGCTCCTACGTGTTTTTATTCCTCACCATGTTCAAGATCTCTCCTTGTTGTTGTCATGGCCAAAAGTGTTGTTTGAGATCTTTGTCCTGCTCCAAAACCCATGACCTAGGACACAAACCCAGCTTTCTGACACTAAGCACTACATTGAGACTCAAAATCCTTTGGTAATCTTCAGATTTCATGATGCCTTGTGCACAGTCAAGGCACCTAGTGCCAGAGGCAGCAAAACAACCCCAAAACATCTTTGAACCTCCACCATGTCTGACTGTAGGTATTGTGTACTTTTCATTGTAGGCCTCATTCTGTTTTTGGTAAATCGTAAAATAAAATGATGTGTTTTACCAAAAAGCTCTATCTTGGTCTCATCTGTCCACAAGACACTTTACCAGAAGGATTTTGGCTTATTCAAGTACTCTTTGGCAAACTGCAGCCTAGCTTTTTTTATATCAGTGTCAGCCAGAGGTGTATCTAGGGTTTCTGGCACCCGGGGCAAGAATTCATTTTGGTGCCCCCATCCCCCCCAGGACATATGCGATTTGCGCACTTAGTCACATACCCACAAGCTCCTCTCCCTAATGTTCTCAATGTTCAGTGAAAAACTGAGAGAAGCAGAAGAGAAGCTCGTTGTCACAGGACCATAATTGTGAAAGTGGCATATGAGTGAAGTGTCCAATGATGAGTACTGGAACCTGCAGAGCTTAATCCTGACATCACAGCTTCTGAATTCTCACAACTAATGCACTGCACACTACTAGGATTCTCCCTTGCCAGTGGACGGTCATGACAGCACAAGCATGTGATCTGTATACTCCTGGCCACATTCCGATTAGACGTGCCCGGCCTCGCTCAGTTCATTTTCATAGAGTGAGGCCACATATGTCTAGTCAGCACGTGACCGCATGTACAGCACAGACCAAAAGTTTGGACACACCTTCTCATTTTAAGACTTTTCTGTATTTTCATGACTATGAAAATTGTACATTCACACTGAAGGCATCAAAACTATGAATTAACACATGTGGAATTATATACTTAACAAAAAAGTGTGAAACAACTGAAAATATGTCTTATATTCTAGGTTCTTCAAAGTAGCCACCTTTTGCTTTGATGACTGCTTTGCACACGCTTGGCATTCTCTTGATGAGCTTCAAGAGGTAGTCACCGGGAATGGTCTTCCAACAATCTTGAAGGAGTTCCCAGAGATGCTTAGCACTTGTTGGCCCTTTTGCCTTCACTCTGCGGTCCAGCTCACCCCAAACCATCTCGATTGGGTTCAGGTCTAGTGAGTGTGGAGGCCAGGTCATCTGGCGTAGCACCCCATCACTCTCCTTCTTGGTCAAATAGCCCTTACACAGCCTGGAGGTGTGTTTGGGGTCATTGTCCTGTTGAAAAATAAATGATGGTTCAACTAAATGCAAACCGGATGGAATAGCATGCAGCTGCAAGATGCTGTGGTAGCCATGCTGGTTCAGTATACCTTCAATTTTAAATAAATCCCCAACAGTGTCACCAGCAAAGCGCCCCCACACCATCACACCTCCTCCTCCATGCTTCACGGTAGGAACCAGGCATGTAGAGTCCATCCGTTCACCTTTTCTGTGTCGCACAAAGACACGGTGGTTGGAACCAAAGATCTCAAATTTGGACTCATCAGACCAAAGCACAGATTTCCATTGGTCTAATGTCCATTCCTTGTGTTCTTTAGCCCAAACAAGTCTCTTCTGCTTGTTGCCCGTCCTTAGCAGTGGTTTCCTCTCAGCTATTTTACCATGAAGGCCTGCTGCACAAAGTCTCCTCTTAACAGTTGTTGTAGAGATGTGTCTGCTGCTAGAACTCTGTGTGGCATTGACCTGGTCTCTAATCTGAGCTGCTGTTAACCAGCGATTTCTGAGGCTGGTGACTCGGATAAACTTATCCTCAGAAGCAGAGGTGACTCTTGGTCTTCCTTTCCTGGGGCTGTCCTCATGTGAGCCAGTTTCTTTGTAGCGCTTGATGGTTTTTGCAACTTTCAAAGTTTTCTCAATTTTTCAGACTGACTGACCTTCATTTCTTAAAGTAATGATGGCCACTCGTTTATCTTTACTTAGCTGCTTTTTTCTTGCCATAATACAAATTCTAACAGTCTATTCAGGAGGACTATCAGCTGTGTATCCACCAGACTTCTGCTCAACACAACTGATGGTCCCAACCCCATTTATACGGCAAGAAATCCCACTTATTAAACCTGACAGGGCACACCTGTGAAGGGAAAACTATTTCCGGTCACTTCCTCTTGAAGCTCATCAAGAGAATGCCAAGAGTGTGCAAAGCAGTCATCAAAGCAAAAGGTGGCTACTTTGAAGAACCTAGAATATAAGACATATCTTCAGTTGTTTCACACTTTTTTGTTAAGTATATAATTCCACATGTGTTCATTCATAGTTTTGATGCCTTCAGTGTGAATTTACAATTTTCATAGTCATGAAAATACAGAAAAATCTTTACATGAGAAGGTGTGTCCAAACTTTTGGTCTGTACTGTATGTAAATCGCCGACACGAGAGAATCCTGACAGTGTGCAGTGCGCACTGTGAGAAGTCAGAAGTCTGCAGTCACAAAGAATGACTGCAGACTCATCACAAACCTGGACATCCCCTTTAATGCTCCTAAAATAAATAAAACATGAGAGTTAGTCAGTATCACATAACTTTACATCCAGGTACCTGATAGATGATGTCGTCTCTGGAGCCGTTCTCCTTCTTTTCTTCATCTTGTCCAGACCCCACGATGAGTTTTCTCGTCCCTGCAGACTTCCATCTTCTCTGCTCTTTTGCAGAAAATCTCCACATGATGCCCTTAAAGATATAAGTGTCATTAAAATGCTCCTGAATAAAAAATTGCCTCACTATATTGTCTGCACAAAATATGACCCCCACACTGTCCCTCTTATGGTACATGCTCTTCACACTGACCTCTCCTTTCCATACCGGCCCCCTCTTCACACTGTCCTCTCACACTGTATACCCCCTATAGGGCCCAGTATTTATACTGTACTCTCTCATCACACTCCCCCTCCTTGGTATACTGTCCACTTCTGGCTGTGCCCTTACACTGTCCCTCCATGCTACGCCCCCACTACTCAGTTTCTATTCTGTGCCCGCTCACTTTTCTCCCCCCATTCGGTCTCCTCACACTATTCCCCTCCTTCCTCATACTGTCTCCTCTCACATCCCCCTGTTCACCATACTGTCTCCTCATATATTTCCCCCTCACTTTCTATACTGCCTGCTCACCTGACTCCCCATTGTGTCTGCACACATCCCATCACTCTCACTCACCGTACTCTGTCCACATACATTTTTCACATCGCTACTCATACTGTGTCCCATACCTGTTCGCTCCTCATACTGTCTGCACCCATCTCCCCATACTGTTTCCTAAGATATGCCCCCCATTCCCCCATACTGTTTCCTCAGACATGCCCCCATTCCCCAGTACTGTTTCCTCATACATGCCCCCATTCACCCAAACTTTTTCCTCAGACATGCCCCCTATTCCCCTTACTGTTTCTTCATACATGTCCCCATTCCCCTGTACTGTTCATACATGCCCCCATTCCCCATACTGTTTCCTCATACATGCCCCCCATTTCCCAGTACTGTTTCCTCATACATGCCCCCCATTCCCCAGTACTGTTTCCTCAAACATCCCCCCCATCCTCCATACTGTTTCCTCATACATGCCCCCAATTCCCCCATACTCTTTCCTCATACATGCCCCCCATTCCCCAGTACTGTTTCCTCATACATGCTCCCAATTCCCCATACTGTTACCTCATACATGCCCCCCATTCCCCTGTACTGTTTCCTCATACATGCCCCACATTCCCCAGTACTGTTTCCTCATACATGCCCCCCATTCCCCATACTGTTTACTCATACATGCCCCCATTCCCCTGTACTGTTTCCTCATACATGCCCCCAATTCCCCCATACTGTTTCCTCATACATGCCGCCCATTCCCCATACTGTTTCCTCATACATCCCCCCATCCTCCATACTGTTTCCTCATACATGCCCCCATTTCCCCGTACTGTTTCCTCATACATGCCCCCCATTCTCCTGTACTGCTTTTCCATACATGCCCCCATTCCCCCGTACTGTTTCCTCATACATGCCCCCAATTCCCCCATACTGTTTCCTCATACACACACCCCATTCCCCATACTGTTTCCTCATACATACCTCCATACTGTTTCCTCATACATACCCCCATCCCCCATACTGTTTCCTCATACATGCCCCCATTCCCCAGTACTGTTTCCTCATACATGCCCCCATTCTCCTGTACTGTTTCCTCATACATGCCCTCCATTTCCCCGTACTGTTTCCTCATACATGCCCCCCATTCCCATGTACTGTTTCCTCATACATGCCCCTCATTCCCCGTACTGTTTCCTCATACATGCCCCCCATTCCCCCATACTGTTTCCTCATACATGCCCCTCATTCCCAGTACTGTTTCCTCATACTGCCCCCCATTCCCCTGTACTGTTTCCTCATACATGCCCCTCATTCCCCCATACTGTTTCCTCATACATGCCCCCCATTCCCCAGTACTGTTTCCTCATACATGCCCCCAATTCCCCCATACTGTTTCCTCATACATGCCGCCCATTCCCCCATACTGTTTCCTCATACATGCCCCCCATTCCTCAGTACTGTTTCCTCATATATGCCCCCCATTCCACCATACTGTTTCCTCATACATGCTGCCCATTCCCCCATACTGTTTCCTCATACATGCCCCCATTCCCCCATACTGTTTCCTCATACATGCCCCCCATTCCCCCATACTGTTTCCTCATACATGCCCCCCATTCCCACATACTGTTTCCTCATACATGCCCCCCATTCCCCCATACTGTTTCCTCATACATACCGCCCATTCTCATACTGTTTCCTCATATATGCCGCCCATTCCCCAGTACTGTTTCCTCATATATGCCCCCCATTCCCTCATACTGTTTCCTCATACATGCCGCCCATTCCCCAGTACTGTTTCCTCATATATGCCCCCCATTCCCTCATACTGTTTCCTCATACATACCCCCATTCTCCCGTACTGTTTCCTCATACATGCCCCCATTCCCCAGTGCTGTTTCCTCATATATGCCCCCCATTCCCTCATACTGTTTCCTCATACATACCCCCATTCCCACATACTGTTTCCTCATACATGCCCCCCATACTGTTTCCTCATACATGCCCCCCATTCCCCCATACTGTTTCCTCATACATGCCCCCCATTCCCACATACTGTTTCCTCATACATGCCGCCCATTCTCATACTGTTTCCTCATACATGCCGCCCATTCTCATACTGTTTCCTCATACATGCCCCCATTCCCCAGTGCTGTTTCCTCATATATGCCCCCATTCCCCCATACTGTTTCCTCATATATGCCCCTCATTCCGCAGTACTGTTTCCTCATACATGCCCCCCATTCCCCCATACTGTTTCCTCATACATTCCCCCATACTGTTTCCTCATACATGCCCCCCATTCCCACATACTGTTTCCTCATACATTCCCCCCATACTGTTTCCTCATACATGCCGCCCATTCTCATACTGTTTCCTCATATATGCCGCCCTTTCCCCAGTACTGTTTCCTCATACATGCCCTCCATTCCCCCATACTGTTTCTTCATACATGCCGCCCTTTCCCCAGTACTGTTTCCTCATACATGCCCCCCATTCCCCCATACTGTTTCCTCATACATGCCGCCCATTCCCCAGTACTGTTTCCTCATATATGCCCCCCATTCCCTCATACTGTTTCCTCATACATGCCGCCCATTCCCCAGTACTGTTTCCTCATACATGCCCCCCATTCCCCCATACTGTTTCCTCATACATGCCCCCCATTCCCCCATACTGTTTCCTCATACATGCCGCCCATTCCCCAGTACTGTTTCCTCATATATGCCCCCCATTCCCCCATACTGTTTCCTCATACATGCCGCCCATTCCCCAGTACTGTTTCCTCATACATGCCCCCCATTCCCCAGTACTGTTTCCTCATACATGCTCCCAATTCCCCATACTGTTACCTCATACATGCCCCCCATTCCCCTGTACTGTTTCCTCATACATGCCCCACATTCCCCAGTACTGTTTCCTCATACATGCCCCCCATTCCCCATACTGTTTACTCATACATGCCCCCATTCCCCTGTACTGTTTCCTCATACATGCCCCCAATTCCCCCATACTGTTTCCTCATACATGCCGCCCATTCCCCATACTGTTTCCTCATACATCCCCCCATCCTCCATACTGTTTCCTCATACATGCCCCCATTTCCCCGTACTGTTTCCTCATACATGCCCCCCATTCTCCTGTACTGCTTTTCCATACATGCCCCCATTCCCCCGTACTGTTTCCTCATACATGCCCCCAATTCCCCCATACTGTTTCCTCATACACACACCCCATTCCCCATACTGTTTCCTCATACATACCTCCATACTGTTTCCTCATACATACCCCCATCCCCCATACTGTTTCCTCATACATGCCCCCATTCCCCAGTACTGTTTCCTCATACATGCCCCCATTCTCCTGTACTGTTTCCTCATACATGCCCTCCATTTCCCCGTACTGTTTCCTCATACATGCCCCCCATTCCCATGTACTGTTTCCTCATACATGCCCCTCATTCCCCGTACTGTTTCCTCATACATGCCCCCCATTCCCCCATACTGTTTCCTCATACATGCCCCTCATTCCCAGTACTGTTTCCTCATACTGCCCCCCATTCCCCTGTACTGTTTCCTCATACATGCCCCTCATTCCCCCATACTGTTTCCTCATACATGCCCCCCATTCCCCAGTACTGTTTCCTCATACATGCCCCCAATTCCCCCATACTGTTTCCTCATACATGCCGCCCATTCCCCCATACTGTTTCCTCATACATGCCCCCCATTCCTCAGTACTGTTTCCTCATATATGCCCCCCATTCCACCATACTGTTTCCTCATACATGCTGCCCATTCCCCCATACTGTTTCCTCATACATGCCCCCATTCCCCCATACTGTTTCCTCATACATGCCCCCCATTCCCCCATACTGTTTCCTCATACATGCCCCCCATTCCCACATACTGTTTCCTCATACATGCCCCCCATTCCCCCATACTGTTTCCTCATACATACCGCCCATTCTCATACTGTTTCCTCATATATGCCGCCCATTCCCCAGTACTGTTTCCTCATATATGCCCCCCATTCCCTCATACTGTTTCCTCATACATGCCGCCCATTCCCCAGTACTGTTTCCTCATATATGCCCCCCATTCCCTCATACTGTTTCCTCATACATACCCCCATTCTCCCGTACTGTTTCCTCATACATGCCCCCATTCCCCAGTGCTGTTTCCTCATATATGCCCCCCATTCCCTCATACTGTTTCCTCATACATACCCCCATTCCCACATACTGTTTCCTCATACATGCCCCCCATACTGTTTCCTCATACATGCCCCCCATTCCCCCATACTGTTTCCTCATACATGCCCCCCATTCCCACATACTGTTTCCTCATACATGCCGCCCATTCTCATACTGTTTCCTCATACATGCCGCCCATTCTCATACTGTTTCCTCATACATGCCCCCATTCCCCAGTGCTGTTTCCTCATATATGCCCCCATTCCCCCATACTGTTTCCTCATATATGCCCCTCATTCCGCAGTACTGTTTCCTCATACATGCCCCCCATTCCCCCATACTGTTTCCTCATACATTCCCCCATACTGTTTCCTCATACATGCCCCCCATTCCCACATACTGTTTCCTCATACATTCCCCCCATACTGTTTCCTCATACATGCCGCCCATTCTCATACTGTTTCCTCATATATGCCGCCCTTTCCCCAGTACTGTTTCCTCATACATGCCCTCCATTCCCCCATACTGTTTCTTCATACATGCCGCCCTTTCCCCAGTACTGTTTCCTCATACATGCCCCCCATTCCCCCATACTGTTTCCTCATACATGCCGCCCATTCCCCAGTACTGTTTCCTCATATATGCCCCCCATTCCCTCATACTGTTTCCTCATACATGCCGCCCATTCCCCAGTACTGTTTCCTCATACATGCCCCCCATTCCCCCATACTGTTTCCTCATACATGCCCCCCATTCCCCCATACTGTTTCCTCATACATGCCGCCCATTCCCCAGTACTGTTTCCTCATATATGCCCCCCATTCCCCCATACTGTTTCCTCATACATGCCGCCCATTCCCCAGTACTGTTTCCTCATACATGCCCCCCATTCCCCCATACTGTTTCCTCATACATGCCCCCCATTCCCCCATACTGTTTCCTCATATATGCCGCCCTTTCCCCAGTACTGTTTCCTCATACATGCCCTCCATTCCCCCATACTGTTTCTTCATACATGCCGCCCTTTCCCCAGTACTGTTTCCTCATACATGCCCCCCATTCCCCCATACTGTTTCCTCATACATGCCGCCCATTCCCCAGTACTGTTTCCTCATATATGCCCCCCATTCCCTCATACTGTTTCCTCATACATGCCGCCCATTCCCCAGTACTGTTTCCTCATACATGCCCCCCATTCCCCCATACTGTTTCCTCATACATGCCCCCCATTCCCCCATACTGTTTCCTCATACATGCCGCCCATTCCCCAGTACTGTTTCCTCATACATGCCCCCCATTCCCCCATACTGTTTCCTCATACATGCCCCCCATTCCCCCATACTGTTTCCTCATACATGCCGCCCATTCCCCAGTACTGTTTCCTCATACATGCCCCCCATTCCCCCATACTGTTTCCTCATACATGCCCCCCATTCCCTCATACTGTTTCCTCATACATGCCGCCCATTCCCCAGTACTGTTTCCTCATACATGCCCCCCATTCCCCCATACTGTTTCCTCATACATGCCCCCCATTCCCCCATACTGTTTCCTCATACATGCCGCCCATTCCCCAGTACTGTTTCCTCATATATGCCCCCCATTCCCTCATACTGTTTCCTCATACATGCCGCCCATTCCCCAGTACTGTTTCCTCATACATGCCCCCCATTCCCCCATACTGTTTCCTCATACATGCCGCCCATTCCCCAGTACTGTTTCCTCATATATGCCCCCCATTCCCTCATACTGTTTCCTCATACATGCCGCCCATTCCCCAGTACTGTTTCCTCATACATGCCCCCCATTCCCCCATACTGTTTCCTCATACATGCCGCCCATTCCCCAGTACTGTTTCCTCATATATGCCCCCCCATTCCCTCATACTGTTTCCTCATACATACCCCCCATTCCCCCGTACAGTTTCCTCATACATGCCCCCATTACCCTGTGCTGTTTCCTCATATATGCCCCCCATTCCCCCATACTGTTTCCTCATACATGCCCCCCATTCCCCCATACTGTTTCCTCATACATGCCCCCCATTCCCACATACTGTTTCCTCATACATGCCCCCCATACTGTTTCCTCATACATGCCGCCCATTCTCATACTGTTTCCTCATACATGCCCCCCATTCCCCCATACTGTTTCTTCATACATGCCGCCCTTTCCCCAGTACTGTTTCCTCATACATGCCCTCCATTCCCCCATACTGTTTCCTCATACATGCCGCCCATTCCCAAGTACTGTTTCCTCATATATGCCCCCCATTCCCTCATACTGTTTCCTCATACATACCCCCCATTCCCCCGTACTGTTTCCTCATACATGTCCCCATTCCCCAGTGCTGTTTCCTCATATATGCCCCCCATTCCCCCATACTGTTTCCTCATACATGCCCCCCATTCCCCAATACTGTTTCCTCATACATGCCGCCCATTCTCATACTTTCTTCATACATGCCGCCCTTTCCCCAGTACTGTTTCCTCATACATGCCCCCCATTCCCCCATACTGTTTCCTCATACATGCCGCCCATTCCCCATACTGTTTCCTCATATATGCCCCTCATTCCGCAGTACTGTTTCCTCATACATGCCCCCCATTCCCCCATACTGTTTCCTCATACATTCCCCCATACTGTTTCCTCATACATGCCCCCCATTCCCACATACTGTTTCCTCATACATGCCCCCCATACTGTTTCCTCATACATGCCGCCCATTCTCATACTGTTTCCTCATATATGCCGCCCTTTCCCCAGTACTGTTTCCTCATACATGCCCTCCATTCCCCCATACTGTTTCTTCATACATGCCGCCCTTTCCCCAGTACTGTTTCCTTATACATGCCCCCCATTCCCCCATACTGTTTCCTCATACATGCCGCCCATTCCCCAGTACTGTTTCCTCATATATGCCCCCCATTCCCCCATACTGTTTCCTCATACATGCCGCCCATTCCCCAGTACTGTTTCCTCATACATGCCCCCCATTCCCCCATACTGTTTCCTTATACATGCCGCCCATTCCCCAGTACTGTTTCCTCATACATGCCCCCCATTCCCTCATACTGTTTCCTCATACATGCCCCCCATTCCCCCGTACTGTTTCCTCATACATGCCCCCCATTCCCTCATACTGTTTCCTCATACATACCCCCCATTCCCCCGTACTGTTTCCTCATACATGCCCCCATTACCCAGTGCTGTTTCCTCATATATGCCCCCCATTCCCCCATACTGTTTCCTCATACATGCCCCCCATTCCCTCATACTGTTTCCTCATACATACCCCCCATTCCCCCGTACTGTTTCCTCATACATGCCCCCCATTCCCTCATACTGTTTCCTCATACATACCCCCCATTCCCCCGTACTGTTTCCTCATACATGCCCCCATTACCCAGTGCTGTTTCCTCATATATGCCCCCCATTCCCCCATACTGTTTCCTCATACATGCCCCCCATTCCCCCATACTGTTTCCTCATACATGCCCCCCATTCCCACATACTGTTTCCTCATACATGCCCCCCATACTGTTTCCTCATACATGCCGCCCATTCTCATACTGTTTCCTCATACATGCCCCCCATTCCCCCATACTGTTTCTTCATACATGCCGCCCTTTCCCCAGTACTGTTTCCTCATACATGCCGCCCATTCTCATACTGTTTCCTCATACATGCCCTCCATTCCCCCATACTGTTTCCTCATACATGCCGCCCATTCCCCAGTACTGCTTCCTCATATATGCCCCCCATTCCCTCATACTGTTTCCTCATACATACCCCCCATTCCCCCGTACTGTTTCCTCATACATGCCCCCATTCCCCAGTGCTGTTTCCTCATATATGCCCCCCATTCCCCCATACTGTTTCCTCATACATGCCCCCCATTCCCCAATACTGTTTCCTCATACATGCCGCCCATTCTCATACTGTTTCTTCATACATGCCGCCCTTTCCCCAGTACTGTTTCCTCATACATGCCCCCCATTCCCCCATACTGTTTCCTCATACATGCCGCCCATTCCCCAGTACTGTTTCCTCATATATGCCCCCCATTCCCCATACTGTTTCTTCATACATGCCGCCCATTCCCCAGTACTGTTTCCTCATATATGCCCCCCATTCCCTCATACTGTTTCCTCATACATGCCGCCCATTCCCCAGTACTGTTTCCTCATACATACCCCCCATTCCCCCGTACTGTTTCCTCATACATGCCCCCATTCCCCAGTGCTGTTTCCTCATATATGCCCCCCATTCCCCCATACTGTTTCCTCATACATGCCCCCCATTCCCCAGTACTATTTCTTCATACATGCCCCCCATTCCCCAGTACTGTTTCCTCATACATGCCCCCCATTCCCCAGTACTATTTCTTCATACATGCCCCCCATTCCCCAGTACTGTTTCCTCATACATGCCCCCCATTCCCCAGTACTATTTCTTCATACATGCCCCCCATTCCCCAGTACTGTTTCCTCATACATGCCCATCTCCCCCTTTGCTCCTCATTTTGTGTCCTCAAATCTCCCCCACACATTATATCCCCCATCTCCACTCCAAATCTCACCCCACACATAATGTCCTGATTTCTGCCCCCTAATGTCCTGATTTCTGCCTCTATAATGTCATCAGATTTCTGGCCCCATAATGTCCTCAGATTTCTGCTCCCACCCCCCATAAGTTCCTCAGATTTCTCCACCACATGCAACTGCACCCATCCAGCCCCTTCGCCTTGCTTCAGTCCTCACACATTGTCAATTTACTCCCCCTGCTCCCTCCTTATCCTTGTGTCGGCAGCCATATAACATCCCCAACCCCAACCATCCCTTCCTAGCCCCCTTAAATTTCCACCATTAATCTTCAGTGTTTTCAGCTCCATTACCCCGCCGTCTGGAGCTGGTGCACTTACCACCAACCGCAACGCTGCCTGTGCCCTGTGTCTTCGCCCCTGAAGGTCCGGCGAGTGAAACAATTTCTGAAACAATTTCAATATCATGTGACCTGATCACGCTGCTGGCGCTTCACTGATGCGGAAGTGCTGGCGGTGGTCAGGGCTTAGATCAAGTGTACTAGTGTCTGAAGACGCTAGTACATCCTTGGAACCGACGCGCAGCACTTTCTCTGAGCCGGCTGTCAATTTGACAGCCGGCTCAGAGAACGGGAGAATCTCGGTGTGGTGGCGGCAGAATGCCACTGACAGGGAGCCTCGTCCTTGGACCGCCGCATCAGGTGGCCCGCTGGCGCCCCCCTGTCGGCTGCGCCTGGCGCACATGCCCTGGCTATACCGCCCCCCCCCCGGATACGCCACTGGTGTCGACAGTAGTGTCCTTTTGGTTCTCCTGCCATAGTGTTTAATTTCATTCAAAAGTTGACGAATGGATCGCGCTGACACTAATGTACCCTGAGCCTGCAGGACAGCTTGAATTTCTTTGGACCTTGATTGGATCAAACCAAAGAAAAAAGAAACATGCATATGAGCAGGGATCACAAAAATATAACAAAGTTTATTGATAACAGGTCATTACACCACATATACAAGCTTAAAAACACTTAAAAATACAGAAGTAAATGTTTACCCAAGAAAAAACCACACGGGGGTACCAATCCTCCCTCCCCCCCCCACTCACAAAAATTACCTCCTCTAATCTTAAAGCGATATATAAGTCCAAGCAATATCCTAATGCAGCTGTACCCTATAGTTATGTATCTGGAGAAAGATACTTATTAAAGCCCAGGGACAGGCATAGACAAAACTAATGTGGACAGATCAGTATAAATACCGCTATGCCAAAGACTAAATGACAATAATTACAATAGATTCCTAATGGACAAGCCCATGTTCAATCATACCGCTCAGGAGGGGAAGTGAGGAAGAGGGAGCCGGTTCCCATGTGGTCAGCCCGACGCGTGTCGTCACATATGTGACTTCATCAGGGGTAACAAGGATAAAGTGGTTAGCATGCCCTAGATTAAATAGTACTTACTTAATTGATGATCTAATACAGCTGCAGGGAGAAGAAGCTGTAACGAACCCAATACCTCCATAAGATACCAGACAACCAGCGTCCCGGAAAAACCAACTGCGCATGTCCGGTGGTCACCTAGGTAACGTAACAACACTACCCATAGAACACACAATAAAGCCGGCACCGTGGGAACATATATCACAAATAGGTCACACTATCGACTCGGTTCGTATATCTGATCAACCCGTACCACCACGAGTGCAGCGTCTCAAAGTGATGTCGGCGCTCAATGACGGGGAGCCCAGCGCCATTGCGCATGACCGGAAATGGCCCAACATATCACGAAGAGGAGTCCTGGTTCCCCTGGTTACAGGCAAACAAGCCCGCTGTGCGCAGACTCCAACTCACCAGGCTAGACCCAGCTCCGGGACTCACAGTATGCAGATATTACGAGAGCGGGGTAAACACCGGGACGATGAGCCGCTGCGACGGGCCCCATCGCGCAGGCGCACCGCCCACATGCACCCCAGCCTCAAAAACTGCAACTGCGCAAACACTATCCGATTCTAAAGGATCACCACCATTGGCTGGTACATATCCCACATGCCTAACCAATCATGCCCCCAAACCAGGGCAAATACAGATCCTGGTGTTTTAATCTAGGCAGACCTAAAAGTTCTATTCAAGCACCCCAATCCATATGTACACAAATTGTATGCTGAACAAGAGGACCAAAGGCATAACCTAACATCATCCATTACTGGCTAATTCACCTAAATATTCAATAATATACCGGCGGCACAAGATAAAGCTATTTTAAATTAATTCCCCAGATATACAGTTTAATTTCATTGGGTGCAGCAATATAGCTATAGCTAATGTCTCTCATAAGGATTCCCTTTCCTCGGTGCTGTTGATCAAAAACATGATACATCAGACCTTTATATACAAAAGATGATAAGAAAAAAGGGGGGGGGGGAAAAATCCGGATGTGAATTATCTTCCAGTGATTTTTTGTCCTCGGACCTAAGCGACCCGGAGGGGGCCGTAGGCGGCGTAGGAGGAGGGAGAGACGTAAGTCACGGATCCACCCGGAAAAAAGGCAAGAGTCATCGCAATTGGTCGCCATTACACAAGAGAGAGACGAGATTCAATCGGAGGCGGTAGCCTCAGCAGGTATGTCAACTTATCCTAAGATTGAAGAACTACAAATTATTAATCTCTCCTCCTATGTTCTGTCGGATCTGGAAATATCCGTATTGAGGAAAGGCCTATCATTTTCACCCATGAATCCCTTGGACAAATTTACGTTAGTAAAAGACTTGTATTTGTTTTGTCGGAAGATGACGTTTAAATTGTTGTACCATAAACCCTCCTTAGTAGACTCGCTCCCTGAAGACGAGAGACAGACCTTTAGAGATCTCCTGGAACTTCTACAGGAAAATGAAAGTACACCGGACCGGACCAGGTTTACTAGAAGATCTCCATCACAGGTGACACCATCGCTCTCACTTTTTCCAGCTGTACAGATTTTCTTTGAAAGTGTATGCAGAGACATTGAAGATCTAAAATTAGACAGCTCTAAATATAATAACTTGAGTGTTGGAGAAAGGAGAGCCTTGAGGGAGTTACGTAATAACACAGAGTTCCTTGTCCGCGAAGCGGACAAGGGAGGGAATGTTGTCCTTTGGCCTCATGAGATGTATTCTACTGAAGTATTGCGTCAACTGAACAACACTAACAACTATCATGTTCTTCCCTCAGACCCTACGTGGGTATTTAAGGGCAAATTGGATCATCTCATAAAGGAGGCGACTAGAGAAGGCATTTTGAACAAAAGGGAAGCAGACTTTCTCGTCACTCACCATCCGGTAGTTCCCACTTTCTATATCTTGCCGAAAGTGCACAAGTCACTCAACAGGCCTCCGGGAAGGCCGATAGTATCTGGTATTGGTGGCATCATGGAAAGACCCTGCATATATTTAGATCACTTCCTTCAACCAATGGCTCTCTCTCTTGACTCGTACATAAGAGACTCTGCGCATTTGATGACACACCTTGAAGATCTGACGGTTTTGGAGGGCACCCTGTTGATCAGTCTTGATGTTGAATCCTTGTATACGAGCATAGCCCACGATCTTGGCGTTCAAGCAGTCTCCTTCTACTTGGATAAACATCATGGAAACGGTGAGCATAACCTTTTTCTACTGGAATTGTTGCACTTTGTCTTGGACAAGAACTACTTTATTTTCGACAGGAAGTGTTATAGGCAAATCTCCGGGACTGCTATGGGGGAGCGGTGTGCGCCCTCGTATGCGAACCTCTTTTTGGGGTGGTGGGAGGAGACAGTGGTGTACAAACATGCAATGTTTGTGAGTAATGTTGTCACCTGGCGACGGTATATAGATGACGTGGTGTTTCTGTGGACAGGGCCACATTCTGTATGTGAGGAATTTATCCAGGATCTTAATTCCAATTTGTTCAATATCAAACTGACCTCTGTTATTTCCTCATGCACCATAGACTTTCTGGACATCAAACTTACCTTGGAAGGAAATCGTGTTTCGTCTTGTCTTTTTCGGAAAACAACAGCTACAAATAACCTCCTTCATTACTCCAGTTTCCATCCGGTACATTTGAAGAACGGTATCCCAAAAGGTCAGTTTTTGAGACTTCGCAGGAATTGCAGCTCATCAGAAGACTTTCTAAGACTGGCAGGGGACCTTACTACGCGTTTTACCAGTAGGCAATATCCGCGGAGAATAGTATCTCGGGGTTTTCAAGCGGCGAAACAAAGAGATAGACTCAGTCTCTTTGGTCGGCAGGAGCATGAAACAGTTCAACCGCTCTCTTTAATTACCACGTATAACAACCAGTGGTCAGATTTGTATAGAATTTTAAATAAAAACTGGAATATTCTGCTTAGTGAGCCCAAATTGGTACCACACATCACACCATCCCCTAAAATAGTGGCAAGAAGAGCTACCAACTTGAAAGATCAACTATGTCATAGTCACTACCAACGCCCCAAGAGTAAATTAAGGACGGGTCAGAGGATTAGGGGCACTTTTCCTTGTGGGGGATGTAATGTGTGCCAATTCATGATTGCACGAGAGGAAATCTCGATTGATGTATTGCCTTCCCCGCTTAAGTGTAACTTTTATTTCAACTGCAGGTCAACAAATCTTGTGTATATGCTGGTATGTGATTGCCCAAAACTCTATGTGGGCCAGACATCTCAACAATTGAGGAG
Source organism: Ranitomeya imitator (assembly GCF_032444005.1). Lineage (NCBI taxonomy): Eukaryota > Metazoa > Chordata > Amphibia > Anura > Dendrobatidae > Ranitomeya > Ranitomeya imitator. The sequence continues at coordinate 16,439,060 of NC_091291.1, read as the reverse complement.
GAGGTGCCAACAGCATATTTCTAACATCAATATGGCCAGACAGGACCTCTCAAGGGGGAAGACATTGACATCAGTGGCGAGACACTTTTTGGAAGTACATGGCGGCAGCCTCAGAGGCCTCAAAGTGATGGGACTTGAGAATGTAAATACCACCATTAGAGGAGGCAACCTGACCAACCAACTATTGCGATGTGAATCCAAGTGGATCTATAAACTACAGAGTCTCGCACCGAGAGGACTCAATGAGGAACTTTTATTTTCTGGATTTTATAAACAACTGTAGGACGCCTCTGGTTTTTTCCCCCCCCCCCCCCTTTTTCTTATCATCTTTTGTATATAAAGGTCTGATGTATCATGTTTTTGATCAACAGCACCGAGGAAAGGGAATCCTTATGAGAGACATTAGCTATAGCTATATTGCTGCACCCAATGAAATTAAACTGTATATCTGGGGAATGAATTTAAAATAGCTTTATCTTGTGCCGCCGGTATATTATTGAATATTTAGGTGAATTAGCCAGTAATGGGTGATGTTAGGTTATGCCTTTGGTCCTCTTGTTCAGCATACAATTTGTGTACATATGGATTGGGGTGCTTGAATAGAACTTTTAGGTCTGCCTAGATTAAAACACCAGGATCTGTATTTGCCCTGGTTTGGGGGCATGATTGGTTAGGCATGTGGGATATGTACCAGCCAATGGTGGTGATCCTTTAGAATCGGATAGTGTTTGCGCAGTTGCAGTTTTTGAGGCTGGGGTGCATGTGGGCGGTGCGCCTGCGCGATGGGGCCCGTCGCAGCGGCTCATCGTCCCGGTGTTTACCCCGCTCTCGTAATATCTGCATACTGTGAGTCCCGGAGCTGGGTCTAGCCTGGTGAGTTGGAGTCTGCGCACAGCGGGCTTGTTTGCCTGTAACCAGGGGAACCAGGACTCCTCTTCGTGATATGTTGGGCCATTTCCGGTCATGCGCAATGGCGCTGGGCTCCCGGTCATTGAGCGCCGACATCACTTTGAGACGCTGCACTCGTGGTGGTACGGGTTGATCAGATATACGAACCGAGTCGATAGTGTGACCTATTTGTGATATATGTTCCCACGGTGCCGGCTTTATTGTGTGTTCTATGGGTAGTGTTGTTACGTTACCTAGGTGACCACCGGACATGCGCAGTTGGTATTTCCGGGACGCTGGTTGTCTGGTATCTTATGGAGGTATTGGGTTCGTTACAGCTTCTTCTCCCTGCAGCTGTATTAGATCATCAATTAAGTAAGTACTATTTAATCTAGGGCATGCTAACCACTTTATCCTTGTTACCCCTGATGAAGTCACATATGTGACGACACGCGTCGGGCTGACCACATGGGAACCGGCTCCCTCTTCCTCACTTCCCCTCCTGAGCGGTATGATTGAACATGGGCTTGTCCATTAGGAATCTATTGTAATTATTGTCATTTAGTCTTTGGCATAGCAATATTTATACTGATCTGTCCACATTAGTTTTGTCTATGCCTGTCCCTGGGCTTTAATAAGTATCTTTCTCCAGATACATAACTATAGGGTACAGCTGCATTAGGATATTGCTTGGACTTATATATCGCTTTAAGATTAGAGGAGGTAATTTTTGTGAGTGGGGGGGGAGGGAGGATTGGTACCCCCGTGTGGTTTTTTCTTGGGTAAACATTTACTTCTGTATTTTTAAGTGTTTTTAAGCTTGTATATGTGGTGTAATGACCTGTTATCAATAAACTTTGTTATATTTTTGTGATCCCTGCTCATATGCATGTTTCTTTTTTCTTTGGTTTGATTTGGTCTGTGTTTAACATGCAGCGGGTTGAGCACTTTAACTAGAATATTCTGATGGTGCCCTCTTTCTAGTAGCTTTATAGTGTGGACCTTGATTGGGGCTGCTTATCCACCATTCAGACTATCCTGCGTTGCAACTTTTCATAAACTTTTCTCTGCTCTCCAGTGAGATTAGCTACAGTGCCATAAGTTGTAAACTTCTTGATTATGTTGCGCACCATGGGCAAAGGAACATCAATATATCTGGAGAAGAACTTGTTGCTAGTGTTCAACAATTTTGGTTCCCAAGTCTTCAGACAGTTCTCTTCTCCTCTTTCTATCCTCAATGCTTAGTGTGTTACATACGGACACACAATGCAAAGATTGAATCAACTCCTCCCCTTCTTATCTGGTTTCAGGTGTGATTTTCATATTGCCAACACCTGTTACTTGCCACAGGTGAGTCTGAACAAGCATCACATGTATTAAATAGACCGTATATAAATAAACGTGCAGCAAAACACGTGGTATTCCAATCATTTTCTGAAACAATTTCAAGGGTGCCAAAACTTTCAGCCATTACTGTATGTCGGGAAGACCCCACAAGACCTGTTTTATACTAGAAACACCCCAAAACACCTGCAGTATACCGGGAACACGGGAATACACACGCCAGGAGAATCACTTCACCTGTCAATGGTTTTAACATTATTGCTGATCAGTGCATGTGCCATGTTATAGGCAAGTGGGCAACAATACAGAAAAGTAAGAAGCTTTCAAAAATCAAAGTGTTAGTATTTTTTTTAGTGGATGCTTTCCTGAAACGGAAAGTACTTGCAAGCAGCATAATACAAAGAATAGCAGGTTTACCCAGAATCCTTTGCAGTAGGTGGAGCTATGCAAATCATCTCTTTCCACCCCTGTCTAATCCACAGCGCTTGGAACCGCCAAGCGTGCAATGCTGCAGATTAGTTTCTAAATTTACACAGCCAACCAATTCCTACCTGTGGACACGTGTTTCGGGCTTTAGGCCCTCATCAGCACAGGGCTGGAATTGGTTGGCTGTATGGAGTGGGGCTCGGTGAGCAAGCGATACATATATGCTAGCCACCTTAGGGAGAGACCCAAGTTGGGCTAAATGTAGCGGGACGAAAGAGACCGAAAAGCCCTCTACTTAAAGGAAATACATAGTGGATGCTTTCCTGAAACGGAAAGTACTTGCAAGCAGCATAATACAAAGAATAGCAGGTTTACCCAGAATCCTTTGCAGTAGGCGGAGCTATGCAAATCATCTCTTTCCACCCCTGTCTAATCCACAGCGCTTGGAACCGCCAAGCGTGCAATGCTGCAGATTAGTTTCTAAATTTACACAGCCAACCAATTCCTACCTGTGGACATGTGTTTCGGGCTTTAGGCCCTCATCAGCACAGGGCTGGAATTGGTTGGCTGTATTGGAGGGCTTTTCGGTCTCTTTCGTCCCGCTACATTTAGCCCAACGTGGGTCTCTCCCTAAGGTGGCTAGCATATATGTAGTATTTTTTTTATCAGTTAAGAAAATGCAACATGAATAAAAAAAAGAGAAATCTAGATCAAAACAGCATGAAAACATGAGTTCTCCTAGGTACACTTCCATGAAGGGATTTTGTAGAATTATAGTCAAGTGTATGACTAACCAGTTATAGCTAATGTGATAGTTCATTTTCATTTGCAGGCTGATTAACAGCCATGTAGGAGGCTTAAAAGTGGGTGAGGAACAGCCATACTCTGCTACAAAAGGTGAGGTTATGGAAGACAGTTTCATGGTACAGGTGATAGTCCTTGGCAAGACTGATCACAGTAATATGACACGAGGAACTTATACTGCATCAGCAAGGTGTCTCCCAGGCCAAAAAATTCAGAGCAGACTGGATTTTCAAGAAGTGCTGTTCAAGATCTTTGGAAGAAATGGCAAGAGCATGAGCAATGTTGAGGACTGTAGACACTGTGGTCGGTCAATGAAACAGCGCAGCCGATAAAAGATACATTATGTTTCCCTTCGAAATTGGAAGATGTCCAGCAGTGGCATCAGCTCAAATCTTTCATCAACCAGTGGCACGCAGCTATACCCATCTACTGTTTGGAGACGTCTGGCCAGTAGTCTTCTAGATGGAAAAAGGCCAAACCTTCAACATGGAAACAAGGCCAAGTGGTTCAACTTTGCACCAAAACATTGGAATTGGTTTACAGAAATATGGCAGCAGGTTCTCAGGACTGAGGAGTCAAAATGTGAAATATTTGGATGCAACAGAAAGCACCTTGCTGCTGAAGCCAGGAGAGATATGAGTGTCTGCAGGTAGAAATGAAGCGCGGTGGAGGGTCCTGCAAGTTTATAGCTATGTTTTAGCAAATAAAGTTGTGAATTTGGTCAAGATTAATGGTGTCCTCCTCAATGCTGAGAAATCCAGTGTCACGGTGATACCGCAACAGAGAGGGTCCGGAAGTTCGCAAAGTCCGATTTCACAAACTCCTGCACTGGTTCGAATACTTCACCATCTTACTAAACAGTACAGGTTTTTTCCTTGCTGGCAGTGCAGAGGTTAATCTGTTCAGTTGAAGCTTCTGGAGCTATCCTATTCGGATTGTCTCTACTGTTCAGTGTTTGCCACTCCCCTCTGCTATATATGCTCGCTTCTGGCACTTGGGAATTGCCAGTGTTAGTTCTTGCTGCCTAGTTTGGAGTTTGGAGGTTTAGTTGGTAAGAGTTGGCATTTGGAGATTGTTCAGGAGATTTTTGCTTGGAGTTTTGTTTGTGTGCACATCCTCATCCTCTCCTATTTGGTCTCTCCTTCCCTTTACTCCCCTGACTTCCACTTTGTTGTTTGGTGATTGTATTTTGTATGATTGTTATTTTCATTTATCCCTGTCCGTCTTTCCTTATTTGTCTGGTTAGTGTTATCCTATACACTTCGACTTCATACCTCCCTGTGTGGGAGAGAAGATAAATTATTAGGGCTGATATAGGAACACAGCAAGGATGGGGGACCTGGCGTCTCCACCTTCAGGAGCAATTTGGGGAACAGGGATAGGCTAGGGTGCCCTTAGTTGTAGGGACCTGGTTAGTGCCCACAATCCTAAGGCATTGCATGACATCCAGGCACACACTTATGTAATGTAATACCATGAGGGCGGCATCTGATTGGCTCCAAATGTACTCTGCAGCGGGACAATTACCCAAAACATCCATCCAATGTCATTAAGAAGAATAAGGAGTCCTGGAAGTGATGATCCAGCCTCACCGAGCTCAGATCTCATATCATCTAGTCTGTCTGGGATAACATGAAGGATCTGCATGAGCCTCATACACAGAAGATCTGGGGTTAGTTCTCCCAAGATGTTTGGAACAAGATCCACGCCGAGCTCCTTCAAAAACTGTGTCCAAGTGACAAGTACCTGGAAGGAGTGATGAAGGCGATTACCAAATAGTGATAAGATTTAGATTTCTCTTTTATTATTTTACTTTCCATTTTGTTAATTGATAAGAATAAACAATTAACAGTTCTATTTTAGAAAGTTCCTACATTGCAGCATTTTTTTTCCACATTTGCTTAACATGTTTGCACACTATCACATGTATGCATACAGTGTATTGTGGGTGTATATACAGTACAGACCAAAAGTTTGGACACAGCTTCTCATTTAAAGATTTTTCTGTATTTTCATGACTATGAAAATTGTAAATTCACACTGAAGGCATCAAAACTATGAATTAACACATGTGGAATTATATACTTAACAAAAAAGTGTGAAACAACTGAAAATATGTCTTATATTCTAGGTTCTTCAAAGTAGCCACCTTTTGCTTTGATGACTGCTTTGCACACTCTTGGCATTCTCTTGATGAGCTTCAAGAGGTAGTTACCGGAAATGGTTTTCACTTCACAGGTGTGCCCTGTCAGGTTTAATAAATGTGATTTCTTGCCTTATAAATGGGGTTGGAACCTGTTGTGAATTCTGTGATCAAGCTCTCTCCTGTGGTCACGAGTGGTACTGCGGCTTCTGAGTTTCCTTCCTCAGGTGGTGAGGTTAAGTCGTTAGGTGCTGTTCTATTTAACTCCACCTAGTGCTTTGATCCTGGCCTCCAGTCAATGTTCTAGTATTGGTTTTGCTTCCTCCTGGATCGTTCCTGTGGCCTGTCTGCTCAGCATAGGCTAAGTTCTGCTTGTGTCCTTTTGTTGCTGTATTTTCTGTCCAGCTTGCTTTTTTGGTTCTGCTTGCTTGCTGGAAGCTCTGAGACGCAGAGGGAGCACCTCCGTACCGTTAGTCAGTGCGGAGGGTCTTTTTGCCCCTCTGCGTGGTTGTTTGTAGGTTTTTGTGTTGACCGCAAAGCTATCTTTCCTATCCTCGGTCTATTCAGTAAGTCGGGCCTCACTTTGCTAAATCTATTTCATCTCTGTGTTTGTATTTTCATCTTACTCACAGTCATTATATGTGGGGGGCTGCCTTTTCCTTTGGGGAATTTCTCTGAGGCAAGGTAGGCTTATTTTTCTATCTTCAGGACTAGCTAGTTTCTCAGGCTGTGCCGAGTTGCATAGGGAGCGTTAGGCGCAATCCACGGCTACCTCTAGTGTGGTTTGATAGGTTTAGGGATTGCGGTCAGCAGAGTTTCCACGTCTCAGAGCTCGTCCTATGTTTTGTGGTTTTTGTCAGGTCACTTGTGTGCTCTGAACTTCAAGGTCCATTGTGGTTCTGAATTACCTATTCATAACAGGAACCATCAGTTGTGTTGTGCAGAAGTCTGGTGGATACACAGCTGATAGTCCTACAGAATAGACTGGTAGAATTTGTATTTTGGCAAGAAAAAAGCAGCTAAATAAAGAAAAACGAGTGGCCATCATTACTTTAAGAAATTAAGGTCAGTCAGTCCGAAAAATTGGGAAAACTTTGAAAGTGTCCCCAAGTGCAGTTGCAAAAACCATCAAGTGCTACAAAGAAACTGGCTCACATGAGGACCGCCCCAGGAAAGGAAGACCAAGAGTCACCTCTGCTTCTGAGGATAAGTTTATCCGAGTCACCAGCCTCAGAAATCGCAGGTTAACAGCAGCTCAGATTAGAGACCAGGTCAACGCCACACAGAGTTCTAGCAGCAGACACATCTCTACAACAACTGTTAAAAGGAGACTTTGTGCAGCAGGCCTTCATGGTAAAATAGCTGCTAGGAAACCACTGCTAAGGACAGGCAACAAGCAGAAGAGACTTGTTTGGGCTAAAGAACACAAGGAATGGACATTAGACCTATGGAAATCTCTGCTTTGGTCTGATGAGTCCAAATTTGAGATCTTTGGTTCCAACCACCGTGTCTTTGTGCGACACAGAAAAGGTGAACGGATGGACTCTACATGCCTGGTTCCCACCGTGAAGCATGGAGGAGGAGGTGTGATGGTGTGGGGGGGCTTTGCTGGTGACACTGTTGGGGATTTATTCAAAATTGAAGGCATGCTGAATCAGCATGGCTACCACAGCATCTTGCAGCGGCATGCTGTTCCATCCGGTTTGCATTTAGTTGCACCATCACTTAGGACATCAATTGGACCATCAGGACAATGACCCCAAATACACCTCCAGGCTGTGTAAGGGCTATTTGACCAATAAGGAGAGTGATGGGGTGCTACTCCAGATGACCTGGCCTCCACAGTCACCAGACCTGAACCTAATCGAGATGGTTTGGGGTGAGCTGGACCGCAGAGTGAAGGCAAAAGGGCCAACAAGTGCTAAGCAACTCTGGGAACTCCTTCAAGATTGTTGGAAAACTATTCCCGGTGACTACTTCTTGAAGCTCATCAAGAGAATGTCAAGAGTGTGCAAAGCAGTCATCAAAGCAAAAGGTGGCTACTTTGAAGAACCTAGAATATAATACATATTTTCAGTTGTTTCACACTTTTTTGTTAAGTATATAATTCCACATGTGTTAATTCATAGTTTTGATGCCTTCAGTGTGAATGTACAATTTTCATGGTCATGAAAATACAGAAAAATCTTTAAATGAGAAGGTGTGTCCAAACTTTTGGTCTGTACTGTATATACAGTATGTTCTTGGTTCTTGTACAGGGAGATGAGGAGCGTGTTTCTAGAGATGGGTGAAGGAAACGACTTCTGATTCCATCTAATGAGCACAGCAGGAGCCGACAATCCAAGACATCAGCGGATGTGAAGTTGTGCACATTGTCAGCGCTTTTCATAACCACCACCAGGAGATCATTAGGCTGCCCATACAGTGTGCAAAAACCTGATAGAGAAGCATCAGAGGCGACACTGGGCTCCAGCGCAAAACCCAGACTTATCAACAATGAAAACCCAAATCCTCTCCCACTAGTGGGATTTCAGAATATTCCACTAAAACAAGATGTCACTTACAAAATATAAAGAAAAGCAAGAGACTGATTATAAACATAGGAGGTAACTCAGGATCAGTAATGTAATGTATGTACACAGTGACTGCACCAGCAGAATAGTGAGTGCAGCTCTGGAGTATAATACAGGATGTAACTCAGGATCAGTAATGTAATGTATGTACACAATGACTGCACCAGCAGAATAGTGAGTGCAGCTCTGGGGTATAATACAGGATGTAACTCAGGATCAGTAATGTAATGTATGTACACAGTGACTGCACCAGCAGAATAGTGAGTGCAGCTCTGGGATATAATACAGGATGTAACTCAGGATCAGTAATGTAATGTATGTACACAATGACTGCACCAGCAGAATAGTGAGTGCAGCTCTGGGGTATAATACAGGATGTAACTCAGGATCAGTAATGTAATGTATGTACACAATGACTGCACCAGCAGAATAGTGAGTGCAGCTCTGGAGTATAATACAGGATGTAACTCAGGATCAGTAATGTAATGTATGTACACAGTGACTGCACCAGCAGAATAGTGAGTGCAGCTCTGGGATATAATACAGGATGTAACTCAGGATCAGTAATGTAATGTATGTACACAATGACTGCACCAGCAGAATAGTGAGTGCAGCTCTGGGGTATAATACAGGATGTAACTCAGGATCAGTAATGTAATGTATGTACACAGTGACTGCACCAGCAGAATAGTGAGCGCAGCTCTGGGGTATAATACAGGATGTAACTCAGGATCAGTAATGTAATGTATGTACACAGTGACTCCACCAGCAGAATAGTGAGCGCAGCTCTGGGGTATAATACAGGATGTAACTCAGGATCAGTAATGTAATGTATGTACACAGTGACTGCAGCAGCAGAATAGTGAGTGCAGCTCTGGAGTATAATACAGGATGTAAGTCAGGATCAGTAATGTATGTACACAGTGACTGCACCAGCAGAATAGTGAGCGCAGCTCTGGGGTATAATACAGGATGTAACTCAGGATCAGTAATGTAATGTATGTACACAGTGACTGCACCAGCAGAATAGTGAGCGCAGCTCTGGGGTATAATACAGGATGTAACTCAGGATCAGTAATGTAATGTATGTACACAGTGACTCCACCAGCAGAATAGTGAGTGCAGCTCTGGGGTATAATACAGGATGTAACTCAGGATCAGTAATGTAATGTATGTACACAGTGACTGCACCAGCAGAATAGTGAGCGCAGCTCTGGGGTATAATACAGGATGTAACTCAGGATCAGTAATGTAATGTATGTACACAGTGACTGCACCAGCAGAATAGTGAGCGCAGCTCTGGGGTATAATACAGGATGTAACTCAGGATCAGTAATGTAATATATGTACACAGTGACTGGACCAGCAGAATAGTGAGTGCAGCTCTGGGGTATAATACAGGATGTAACTCAGGATCAGTAATGTAATGTATGTACACAGTGACTGCACCAGCAGAATAGTGAGTGCAGCTCTGGGGTATAATACAGGATGTAACTCAGGATCAGTAATGTATATACACAGTGACTGCACCAGCAGAATAGTGAGCGCAGCTCTCGGGTATAATACAGGATGTAACTCAGGATCAGTAATGTAATGTATGTACACAGTGACTGCACCAGCAGAATAGTGAGTGCAGCTCTGGAGTATAATACAGGATGTAACTCAGGATCAGTAATGTAATGTATGTACACAATGACTGCACCAGCAGAATAGTGAGTGCAGCTCTGGGGTATAATACAGGATGTAAGTCAGGATCAGTAATGTATGTACACAGTGACTGCACCAGCAGAATAGTGAGCGCAGCTCTGGGGTATAATACAGGATGTAACTCAGGATCAGTAATGTAATGTATGTACACAGTGACTGCACCAGCAGAATAGTGAGCGCAGCTCTGGGGTATAATACAGGATGTAACTCAGGATCAGTAATGTAATGTATGTACACAGTGACTCCACCAGCAGAATAGTGAGTGCAGCTCTGGGGTATAATACAGGATGTAACTCAGGATCAGTAATGTAATGTATGTACACAGTGACTGCACCAGCAGAATAGTGAGCGCAGCTCTGGGGTATAATACAGGATGTAACTCAGGATCAGTAATGTAATGTATGTACACAGTGACTGCACCAGCAGAATAGTGAGCGCAGCTCTGAGGTATAATACAGGATGTAACTCAGGATCAGTAATGTAATATATGTACACAGTGACTGGACCAGCAGAATAGTGAGTGCAGCTCTGGGGTATAATACAGGATGTAACTCAGGATCAGTAATGTAATGTATGTACACAGTGACTGCACCAGCAGAATAGTGAGTGCAGCTCTGGGGTATAATACAGGATGTAACTCAGGATCAGTAATGTATATACACAGTGACTGCACCAGCAGAATAGTGAGCGCAGCTCTCGGGTATAATACAGGATGTAACTCAGGATCAGTAATGTAATGTATGTACACAGTGACTGCACCAGCAGAATAGTGAGTGCAGCTCTGGAGTATAATACAGGATGTAACTCAGGATCAGTAATGTAATGTATGTACACAATGACTGCACCAGCAGAATAGTGAGTGCAGCTCTGGGGTATAATACAGGATGTAAGTCAGGATCAGTAATGTATGTACACAGTGACTGCACCAGCAGAATAGTGAGCGCAGCTCTGGGGTATAATACAGGATGTAACTCAGGATCAGTAATGTAATGTATGTACACAGTGACTGCACCAGCAGAATAGTGAGCGCAGCTCTGGGGTATAATACAGGATGTAACTCAGGATCAGTAATGTAATGTATGTACACAGTGACTCCACCAGCAGAATAGTGAGTGCAGCTCTGGGGTATAATACAGGATGTAACTCAGGATCAGTAATGTAATGTATGTACACAGTGACTGCACCAGCAGAATAGTGAGCGCAGCTCTGGGGTATAATACAGGATGTAACTCAGGATCAGTAATGTAATGTATGTACACAGTGACTGCACCAGCAGAATAGTGAGCGCAGCTCTGGGGTATAATACAGGATGTAACTCAGGATCAGTAATGTAATATATGTACACAGTGACTGGACCAGCAGAATAGTGAGTGCAGCTCTGGGGTATAATACAGGATGTAACTCAGGATCAGTAATGTAATGTATGTACACAGTGACTGCACCAGCAGAATAGTGAGTGCAGCTCTGGGGTATAATACAGGATGTAACTCAGGATCAGTAATGTATATACACAGTGACTGCACCAGCAGAATAGTGAGCGCAGCTCTCGGGTATAATACAGGATGTAACTCAGGATCAGTACAGGATCAGTAATGTATGTACACAGTGATCTTTCATTTTATTTTGATGAATCATATATAGTACTGGGTAAAGATATTAGGCAGCTGTGGAAAAAAATGCTGGAAAGTAAATATGTTTTAAAAAACAAAAGTGTTAATAGTTTATTTTATCAATTAATAAAATGGAAAGTGAATGAACAAAAGGTAATTATAAATCTCATCAATATTTGGGGACCGCCCTTCGCCTCCATCACTTCTTCTCGGTACTTGAACGCCATTTTTAAAGGAACTCAGCAGGGAGCTTGTTCCAAACATCTTGGAGAACTGACCCCTGATCTTCTATGTATGAGCCTTGTGCAGATCCTTCATGTGATCCCAGACAGACTGGATGATGTGAGATCCAGGCTCTGTGGTCCATCACTTCCAGGACTCCTTGTTCTTCTTCATGACCTTGGCTGGATGTTTGGGGTTGTTGTTCTGCTGCTGAATAAATTTGGAGCGAATCAGACGCCTCCTGATGATATTACATGATGAAGTGTCTGCCTGGATTTCTCTGCATTGAGGACACCATTAATCCTGACCAAATCACCAACTCTATTTGATAAAATTCCACGACAAACTTGCAGGACCCTCCACCAAGCTTCATAGCTCCTGCAGACCCTCATTATTATGCCCATCTCCGACCCCTCAGCAGACAAACTGCCTCCTGTTACAGCCAAATATTTCACATTGCGACTCCTCATTCCAGAGCACCTGCTGCCATTTTCTGCACCGTTGTTTATGTTTTCATGCATAGTAGCGTCACTTGGCATTGTTTCCATTTTGAAAGTATGACTCCTGGCCGTAATTCTTCCACGAAGACCATTTCCGTCCAGACTTCTCCAAACAGTAGATGGGTGCAGCTTGGTCCCACTGGTTGCTGCTAGTACTGAGCTGATGGCACTGCTGGACATCTTCCGATTTCAATGTCTTTCATCTGCTGCAGTGTCATTCCTTGGCCACCGACTGCGTCTATGCTCCTAAACCTTGCCCATATATGGGTGCATTTTCTTTAAGGTCTTGAACAGCACATCCTGAAACACCACATTACTATGAAATCTTTGCCTGGAGCACACCTTGCTGATGCAGTATAACTACCTTGTATCCTGTTACTGTGTCAGTCTTTTCTGTGATAAGAAATTGCTAAAAAGGTGAGGTTGTGAAAGACAGAATTTGACTGTTACTCACCCAGTTTTAAGCATCCTACACAGCTGTTTCAGTTGACAACCGTATTTCAACCTATATGAGAGTGATATCACGATACGTATTGTGACCCAATGGGTGGTCGTCAGCGGATGACACAACACACATACAATGGGATGGTATTGGGGAGAGGAAAGCCCTACAGATAGAGAAATGGGGGATGGTCACCACCTGAGCTCAAACCTGAGCCTATCCCTGCACTCCCCTAACGCCTTAAGTGTGTCCTTCCCCCCACTGCCATCACAAACCTAAGTTCCTCGCCAGCAAGGAGTACTAACCTCACCACTTCAGATAATACAACACAGGCTGGTCTCCAAAGATAAACTCTACCACCAACAGTCAGCTGATGCATCAGGTGACCATTTAATGGATAGTGGGAGTGGTCACCACCACATCAGCTGACCCAGCAGCACTGCAGTTACACCAGACCGCCAGTGTGGGGGGGGACTAACATTAACCCCCGATGGACTGAAAAGAAAAAAGCTACATCCAAACAAAGTGGAACCAGAGCTGCCACAAATCCAAAAATGGATCGTGACGGATGATCATTTCTTTGACTTTCCATCTTAAAGATTTGATGAAGGCAGAGGATGTTCACACCAAATATTGATGGGAATCAGAGTTCTCTTTTATTTAATTCACTTTTTGATCATTGATTAAAAAAAAAAATAAACTATCAACACTTTTATGTCTGAAAGCGATTTACTTACTTTTTTTGTACGGTATATTAATTATAAAAGTATCTTTTAGCAGATATTCCCTTTAAATGCGTAAATGTAATTCCATCTGCTAGAATGTTGTGCATAGCCTGGTAGATATGGACATATCCAAATATTGGAATTTCAACCTACCAAATGCTTGTGTTAATGAACCTGAGATTTGCTGCGTCCGTGCTTCCCTCGCCGCAGCCCTGCCGCTTCTATCTGCGTTCATTCTTCCAGCCGCTCTCCTGCCTGTGCAGAAACTGTGAAGGTAGATAAGAATGAATAGAATATAGCACAGTGCAAAGAGCACAAACCCTCAGATCTGTGCATTTTCCATCCTCTGACTTAACCCTCTTTGTACTGAACTGCTGACAGCAACTCATCCTTCAACTTTTTTGTTTTTCATTGATGGAGCGGTGTGAGGGCTGTTTTTGTATTAGTACTGATTTGGTGAACATACAATATATCGATTTTTTTTATTGCATTGTTTTGGGTAGGGTGCAGAGACCGAAATATGACAATTCTATTTTTTTCTATTGATTTTCCTCTCTATACGGAGTGAATTAATTTTATATTTTCAGAAAATTGCAGTGATTCTGTTTTTTTTTTTTTTTTAAATTGGGGATAAAAAGGATGATTCAAACTTCTATTTCATTAAAATGTAAAACAAAATGTTTTCAGAATTTTTAAGGATCCAAATGGAACTTGAACCTGTGGTGGTTTATAACTCGTGACCATCTCCTATGAAGACCAGACTTTCCGTTTGGAGCAGGCTCAGCGACTGAGCCCATTTCATAGACAACTTACCCTGCTGAGAACCTGCCCCAATTATGTGAAGACCTGCTGGGAATCTGCCCCAACTATGTGAAGACCTGCTGGGAATCTGCCCCAGTTATGTGAAGACCTGCTGGAAACCTGCCTCAGTTATGTGAAGACCTGCTGGGAATCTGCCCCAATTATGTGAACACCTGTTGGTAACCTGCCCCATTTATGTGAAGACCTGCTGGGAATCTGCCCCAGTTATGTGAAGACCTGCTGGGAATCTGCCCCAATTATGTGAACACCTGTTGGTAACCTGCCCCATTTATGTGAAGACCTGCTGGGAATCTGCCCCAGTTATGTGAAGACCTGCTGGGAATCTGCCCCAATTATGTGAAGACCTGTTGGGAACCTGCCCCAGTTATGTGAAGACCTGTTGGTAACCTGCCCCAGTTATGTGAAGACCTGTTGGGAACCTGCCCCAATTATGTGAAGACCTGTTGGGAACCTGCCCCAGTTATGTGAAGACCTGTTGGGAACCTGCCCCAATTATGTCAAGACCTGTTGGGAACCTGCCCCAATTATGTGAAGACCTGTTGGGAACCTGCCCCAGTTATGTGAAGACCTGTTGGGAACCTGCCCCAATTATGTGAAGACGTGTTGGGAACCTGCCCCAATTATGTGAAGACCTGTTGGGAACCTGCCCCAGTTATGTGAAGACCTGTTGGGAACCTGCTCCAACTATGTGAAGATCTGTTGGGAACCTGCCCCAATTATGTGAAGACCTGTTGGGAACCTGCTCCAACTATGTGAAGACCTGTTGGGAACCTGCCCCAATTATGTGAAGACCTGTTGGGAACCTGCCCCAGTTATGTGAAGACCTGTTGGGAACCTGCCCCAATTATGTCAAGGCCTGTTGGGAACCTGCCCCAATTATGTGAAGACCTGTTGGGAACCTGCCCCAGTTATGTGAAGACCTGTTGGGAACCTGCCCCAATTATGTGAAGACGTGTTGGGAACCTGCCCCAATTATGTGAAGACCTGTTGGGAACCTGCCCCAGTTATGTGAAGACCTGTTGGGAACCTGCTCCAACTATGTGAAGACCTGTTGGGAACCTGCCCCAATTATGTGAAGACCTGTTGGGAACCTGCCCCAGTTATGTGAAGACCTGTTGGGAACCTGCTCCAATTATATGAAGACATTTTGGGAACCTGCCCCAATTATGTGAAGACCTTTTGGGAACCTGCCTCAAGTATGTGAAGACCTGTTGGGAACCTGCCCCAGTTATGTGAAGACCTGTTGGGAACCTGCCCCAGTTATGTGAAGACCTGTTGGGAACCTGCCCCAATTATGTGAAGACCTGTTGGGAACCTGCCCCAGTTATGTGAAGACCTGTTGGGAACCTGCTCCAATTATATGAAGACATTTTGGGAACCTGCCCCAATTATGTGAAGACCTGTTGGGAACCTGCCCCAATTATGTGAAGACCTGTTTGGAACCTGCCCCAATTATGTGAAGACCTGTTGGGAACCTGCTCCATTTATGTGAAGACCTGTTGGGAACCTGCTCCAAATATGTTAAGATCTGCTGGGAACCTGCCCGAACTATGTAAAGATCTGTTGGGCACCTGCCCCAATTATGTGAAGACCTACTGTCAACCTGCCCAAATTATGTAAAGATCTACTAGAAACCTGCCCCGATTATGTGAAGATCTGTTGGGAACCTGACCACATTGTGACAAAAGCTGCCAGCGCACAAAACAGAGCTTGTAGCTAGAGATCAAGGCACCCTGACGGTAAGTTTATTGGTAATGTACTAATTTACTAATTTAGGCTCAGGTATCTTCAATTGATAGAATTCTAAAAATTAGCTCTCAGTATTAATGTCATGGAAACCCCCTTTAAGCCTGAAATCACCAGTCCTCATTGCTGACATTTCTGCTTCCAGCTATTTGGTCTTTTTGTCTTATGTCTCATGTTACTTTGACAATGTACAAGAAACAACTGGTTCATGCGGCTAATTGGCATCCAGCCGAATATGAGTCACCGGTCGGGCTGACTTTGTGGCTATGATTTTATTGCTTCTAATATCTCGATCAGACCCTATAATCACATAATGTTCTGCTTCCTAAAAATAATCAGAGCAGTAGAATCTTACATTGAAAATCAGGAGTGACTTTAAAAGGAGTCTGTCACCCCCAAAATCGTATATGAGCTAAGCCCACCGGCATCAGGGGCTTATATACATTATTCTGTAATGCTGTAGATAAGCCCCCGATGTTACCTGAAAGATGAGAAAAGAGGTTAGATTATACTCACCCAGGGGCGGTCCGGCTGCGGTCCGGTCCGATGGGCGTCACGGTCCGGGGCTTCCCATCTTCTTATGATGACGTCTTCTTCTGGTCTTCACGCTGCCAATCCGGCGCAGGCGTACTTTGTCGGCCCTGTTGAGGGCAGAGCAAAGTACTGCAGTGCACAGGCGCCGGGAAAGATCAGAGAGGCCCAGCGCCTGCGCACTGCAGTAGTTTGCAAATCAGTATACCTGCGCCAGAGCCGCAGCGTGAAGACCAGAAGAGGACGTCATCATAAGAAGATGGGAGGCCCCGGACCACGACGCCCATCGGATCGGACCACAGCGGGACCGCACCTGGGTGAGTATAATCTAACCTCTTTTTCTCATCTTTTAAGAAACATCGGGGCTTATCTACAGCATTCCAGAATGCATTCCAGAATGCTGTAGATAAGCCCCTGATGCCGGTGGGCTTAACTCCCCTTCGATTTTGGGGGTGATAGGTTCCCTTTAAAAGGGATCGTCTAATGAGACAAAAAAACCCCGATAGATCGATAAATAATACATAGATAGATGATAGATAATAGACATATAATAGATAGATAGATAGATAGATAATAGATAGATAGATAATAGATAGATGATAGATAGAAGATAGATAGATAGATAGATAGATAGATAGATAGATAGATAGATAGATAGATAGATAGATAGATAGATAATAGATAGATGATAGATATATCAATATATAGATGGATAGTATATAGATAGATGATTGATAGATAGATAATAGATAGATAATAGATAGATAGATAATATATAGATGATAGATAGATAATAGATAGATAGATAATATATAGATGATAGATAGATAATAGATAGATAGATAGATAATAGATAGATAGATAGATAATATATAGATGATAGATAGATAGATAATAGATAGATAGATACATAGATAGATAGATAGATAGATAGATAATAGATAGATAATATATAGATGATAGATAGATAGATAATATATAGATGATAGATAGATGATAGATAGATAGATAGATAGATAGATAGATAGATAGATAGATAGATAGATAGATAGATAGATAGATAATAGATAGTTTTATACCAGATCATGCAAAGGTTTTGGAGAAAAGGAAAGTGAAACATAAGTTTATTTTCACATCCTCAAAAATTAAACCTTATTTGCCGTTTCCGCTGTGGATGAATGAATGGTTAAATATTTTCCGTAACTTCCCGTGACATACAAAACAGAATTAAATGTGCTCTATAACTAGGACTCGACCGCCATAACGGGACTTGTAACAGACTTAGTGATGCCAGCATTCGCCCTATAGGTCCATCGATTGTGTCTGGTATTACAGCTCGACTCCATTGAAATCAATGCGTCTGATCTGCAATACCACACACAACCTGAGGTCAGACAGTGGCACTGTTTCTCATTTTTGTTTCTCATTCTCTTATGTTTCATCGAAATCATAAAATTATTTACCGTAAATTATTTCTAATTATTACAAAGCTTTGATTTTTCTCTATCGTATAGGTGGTTTGTAAAACGTAACTTAATAGTTACAGCGAAAGATGAAAAATAAAGTGAATGAATCTTTCTTATAGCTGCTTTGGAAAAAAAAATCCCTTTTTTTTGTTAGAAGGTCCCCAGTGATGAGCTGATCCTTAGTGGGATTCCCCATTGATTAATTGGAATCTTTAAATCTACAAATCTGACTGTAAGTGTAAAATTTCCCTGCAGCGCCACCACAGGGGAAAGGAAGTAATACACAATTACCATTGAAATTAATACAGGATTATTTTGGCATCCCCTACCCCATCTACATCACAATTTTTTCAGTGCTTCTGGAATGGAAAAATAAGCAGCTTTGCAAATAGTCTCGCTACGTTCTATTTTATATTTTTGCGTCTCCATGGTAACAGACTACAGAGAATTCCTTTGTAGTCTGGTCCTGTTCTAATTTCTTACATCTGACTCCTACTTCTTACCTACAGAGCAATGAAGGCTTTTACATTTATTCATGTACTATTAGAAACTATGCACTGTAATGTTCTCCCCTCCCTCAGCTATTATTTCTCTTTCCTCTATCACTGGTGTAATATTCTCCCTATTATCATCGTCATCCCCTCATTCTCCATTCTCATCTCTGTGTAGTTTCGCCATGCTGTCACCATCAGGGGGTATTCCTTCTCCTTACGGAGATATCCAGCTGTTATAGCGAGTCATTAAGTTCAGGCAACAGGAAAACGCTGAAAAAATTATTACCCTATAGATCATTACCCAGCTTATTAATGTCCGAGTCATTAAAAGGTCTTGAGTCATGACTTTCCGAGACATTTAAAGTTCTTGAGTCGTGACACTTAATTTTAGCGAAACCTTCCAAAAAGGTAGAGACAGCTATCTGTAGACCACTTTTTTTTTAGTATTCTTGACCCTTCCCCCTAAGAGGGAGAGCTAATTTCCAAACCAGAAGAACTCTAAGGCTATTATTACTCATGACACAAGATGAGTGAATCGAACCCTGGTCAATAGTAGTCCATGTCCACCAGACTGGACCCCTGCGAAACACATTTTTTTCTGATTTGCAGGCATGGTATGATGTCTACTAATTAGAAGAAGTGTCGTATAGACACTGAATTTTAGCAAAATCTTCCAGAAAGGTAGAGACAGCTGTCTGTAGAACACTTTATTTTAGTGTTCTTGACCCTTCCCCCTAAGGGGGAGAGCTAATTTCCAACCAGGAAGAACTCCAAGGCCATCATTACTAGTAATGACGAGCGAATAAACTCATTACTCGAGATTTCTCGAGCATGCTCGGGGGTCTTCCAAGTATTTTTTAGTGCTCGGAGATTTAGTTTTTCTTGCCGCAGCTGAATGATTTACATCTGTTAACCAGCATACGTACATGTGGGGATTCCCTAGCAACCAGGCAACCCCCTGAGCATGCTCGAGAAATCTCGAGTAATGAGCATATTCGCTCATCACTAATCATTACTCATGACTAGAGATGAGTGAATCGAACTCTGGTCAGTAGTAGTCCATGTCTACCAGAGAGGACCCCTGCGAAACGCATTTTTTTTCTGATTTGCAGGCATAGTATAATGTCTCCTAATTAGAAGTGTCGGGTAGAAGAGGTGCCTGTAGGTAGGTGGTGGTTTCACAAGGCTCCTGTCCATTGGTCATAGAGAAACGGATTCGTTCTTCTCCAGTCATGACCATAGAAGACAACCTCATCCAACCTCGGAAGAGTTTCCCCTGGAAGGAAAGATGGATTTTGAAGGGATCGGTCACTTCTTAGGACATTGCAAACTTGCAACCATTGTCGACCCTGGTAAAATCTAAAATGTACTTTTGTTTCAAGGTGGAACATTCTCTTTTTTTAATATTGTACGGAATGTGAAACTGCCGTAGTTTGGTGGAAAGTCGTCTTCTTATAGCAGAACTTCCTGATTTTCAGTGCAGAGGAGAAAGAGAGTGACAGATGACGGACTGAACAGGACAGAGCTGCGATCACACAAGGTACAAGATTACAGTTACTAGATCACTGCTACATATAATATCTAGTTATATATTTACACATGCATCTCTGTGCCTATATATATATTCTGTGTGCTATAGGGTTTATGACACTGTGTATCATTTTTTATATCTCAGTAAGCAGGAAGTTTATTGTTTAATTTCTTTATATTTTGCCTTGATACATTGCATCAGGTGCCAATAACCAACAGAATAAAGGGGGCGCTATAGCAAAAAATACCCATGTGACCTTCTCCTGTAGGTCGCTGGAGAAGAGCAACATACTCCTTTGGTCACGGGTTCCTTTTTGTATTGGCCCACAGTGTGAGGTTCCTGGAGAAAAGGGTACCGTAACGGGAGGTGAGGTTACCCCATCTTTAT
The DNA here is from genome assembly GCF_032444005.1 of Ranitomeya imitator. Taxonomy (NCBI): domain Eukaryota; kingdom Metazoa; phylum Chordata; class Amphibia; order Anura; family Dendrobatidae; genus Ranitomeya; species Ranitomeya imitator. The sequence goes on along the minus strand of NC_091291.1, from coordinate 16,418,699 downwards.
CCTAATAGTATTTATGGATCTATACTTTTGCATGGTCCATGTCTTTTTTTTCTACAGTTCTTACAAGGTTGACCATTTTGAAAAATTATTTTACGGTAAGGAGCCACTCTTTGCAGAAGTTCTCTACATGTGCAAAGAAGGGGGTGTTATCATGATAGGAAATATTGATAGGGGTTGTCCCTCCCTAACGTTAGGTTGTATGACTCGTTTTACAACTTTGGTGCTAGGTCTCCTTCTTTCCCGCACGTTGGGATTGTGCAATTGACATAGCTGAGCACTATCACCTTGTAAAGTGACATAAATATTTGTAAAAGGTTTCTAAGGCATGTGATATTATCTAATGAGGAAAATCCCCAGTCAAAACATGTGATCTACTGTAACGGAGGACTAAGAAGAAAGACACCATTCTTGGGGTATCTACAGTTATGGCATCTACTGAAGGTAGCACTCAGGTGCAGGACCAGCCCGACTAGGGGACACGAGTTTATGATCAGTGGAGGTTCTTCATCAGGTTGAGTGCCACAGTTTTTCCAAGCTCCATTGCCTCTTCTTTCTAAAGAGGTCAGGTTTACACATATTGGAAAAAGACAGATCTTGCCTGCAGCCACCACTAAGAGGAACTCCTTTTATACAGATGTTTAATTTTGGGAGGATCTATCAAGTCATGACATTTCTTTTTTAGAACATTCTTGTGTTCCCCATAAAATAACAATTTTGTAGGACATTTTCTCATAATTCTCCATTAGTGTCATTACTCCAGATATACATAACAAAAGCCCAAAATGGAAAATAAGTAACTGGTTTTCTCCAACATGCTCACAGCCCTGTGGGGGAGCCTAAGGGTACCTTCAAACATAACGATATCGTTAAGGATATCGTTGCAACGTCACGCTTTTTGTGACGTAGCAACGATCCCGCTAACGATCTCGTTATGTGTGACAGCGACCAACAATCAGGCCCCTGCTGGGAGCTCGTTGGTCGCTGGGGAATGATCAGGACCTTTTTTTGGTCGCTGATCACCCGCTGTCATCGCTGGATCAGCGTGTATGACGCCGATCCAGCGATGTGTTCACTGGTAACCAGGGTAAATATCGGGTTACTAAGCGCAGGGCTGCGCTTAGTAACCCGATATTTACCCTGGTTACCATTGTAAAAGTAAAAAAAAAAACAGTACATACTCACATTCCGATGTCTATCACGTCCCCCGCCGTCAGCTTCCCGCACTGACTGTGTCAGCGCCGGCCGTAAAGCAGAGCACAGTGGTGACGTCACCGCTGTGCTCTGCTTTACGGCCGGCGCTGACAGTCAGTGCGGGAAGCTGACGCCGGGGGACGTGACAGACATCGGAATGTGAGTAACGTACTGGTTTGTTTTTTTTACTTTTACAATGGTAACCAGGGTAAATATCGGGTTACTAAGTGTGGCCCTGCGCTTAGTAACCAGATGTTAACCCTGGTTACCCGGGAACTTCGGCATCATTGAAGACAGTTTCAACGATGCCGAAGTCTTTCCCCGAATCGTTGGTCGCTGGAGAGAGCCGTCTGTGTGACAGCTCCCCAGCGACCACACAACGACTTACCAACGATCACGGCCAGGTCGTATCGCTGGTCGTGATCGTTGGTAAGTTGTTTACTGTAGCGGTACCTTTAAAGGGAGACGTTATCTAGAAAGTACATGTAGGACGCTCCCAACAACTGGATCCATACAAAAAAACACTGGAGTATATGTCCAAAACATAATCTCCGAGCACACCCAAAATACTTGGAGAACACCCGAGCATGCTCGGAAAACTCGAGTAACGAGCACACTCGCTCATCACTAGTTCTAACTATTGACACTGAAATGTCAATTTAGACATGTATATCTTGGAGCCATAGAAAAAACACTGGAGTATATGTCCATATTTAAATAAGTTACAAGTTTATTATGTCACAATTCACAAAACATAAATATATACAAATTAGTTCATACAGAAAATACCAACTAATTCAGTCAGAGAAAGACCAGGTAGCACAGACCAAAATACAGTGTGGGTTACACCCGATGCCGTAAACAAATAAAGTGCATAGTGCAGATATGGGCAGGCAGAAACACGGGGGTAAATTTAATCCGTATAAAAAAGTCACTTGGCCCCATACAGAGGCACGTTTTAAACAGCGTGGCTACAGTGGTCAGGTTGTTAAAAAGGGGTATCTAAGGGCCAAAAGGACCCGTAGGAATGACCTTCTGGCCGAAGGAAGGAAGACAAAAAAAACAAAAAACTTGGGATGATCAACCGAGATTCGTGTCTACATTCAATCAACAATTGGGATGAAATGAGGCATATTTTAAGGAAACACTGGCCCGTTTTAACAACTGACCCTCTGCTAGGTAGATGTCTGTCTGACCAACCTCTTATGACAGCACGAAGGAGTAGTAATATTAGAGACATGCTCGTACGAAAGCACCGGACCCATTTAAAGCAGGGAGACAAAAAAAAGTTTTTTTTTTCCATGTGGTGAGTGTCTCGCCTGCAAAAATCTTGTCAGATCCTCAGTATTCACGTCATCAGATGGAGGGCGTGAATTCAGAATAAAAGAATATATTACATGTAGTACAACTCACGTTGTATACTATGCCATCTGTACATGTAATTTAGTTTATGTTGGGTTGACGTCTAGAGAGTTGCGTGTTCGCGTACGTGAACACGTAAGAGACATAAAAACAGCACGCGATGTGGAGGATGAAAACAGCTTGAAACCCATCCCTAAACACTTTCATCGACACCATAAATGTAATCCTAAAGATCTAAAGGTTTTGGGCATTGACAGGATTCGGGTAGGCATAAGAGGTGGTGATGTAAAACAGAAGCTGGCACAGAGAGAATGCCGTTGGATTACGGTATTAAACACAATCGCTCCTGCAGGCCTTAATGAGCAATTGAGTTTCAGTTACTTTCTATAGAGACAGTTCCGGTTTTTATTGTTTTTATATTGCTTGTTGCTGTATGTTTTTTTGTTCTGTTTGTGTGTTTTTAACTTTTTTTCTTTGATTATTTGTATTTAGTCATCTCTATGTATACCTGTGGCACTGTTGATGTGGTTCCCCTACCGAAAAGAGTATATGAGACCCATAATCAAATGCAGGAATGGTTGACTTGTTCTTGCCTCGAATCATCCTCACATTTAACACTTGGCATCTTGAAGTCACGGCACTCGTGGAGTGATGAGAGAATGGATCCAAGGACCACTTTTGTCCCTGATGAATATAAGTGTCACGTTTTATATTGTATATAACACTTTCCTGTTGGTAGGGACACTGACGTTATGCTGTAATGTGCGTCTTTATTCGTGTTCACGATTGTGTGTTCACACCTATGGCGACTACATTGTATTCTTAACATCGTCACCTCCCCTCCCCTTGTCTTTTTCCATGGACGTGTATTCCGTGGATTTATAGAGATTTTGAATAATAAGTTAAAATTTTCATTCAATATTGAGCACTTTCGCACTTCTGGGGTTTCCCTTCTTTTGATTCAGTATATATGGGATCATTATTCTTTTTTATTTTAAGACGGCATATTCCTTTTTTGGATTTGGGCGTACTAGATATACGTTACCGGATTGATCCATTGTGCGCATGTCCTCTGCCATCTGTAGTCCGGGGCATTGTGGGTGGCGCCATTTAATGATGCGTGCGGTGCAGTGACGTCATCGCGACGAAGCTGTGAACCGCGGCGCCATGTTGGACGCCGTTCGTGATGCAACTCCTGGTCGGGTGGACGGGGTACATGCGCCGCAACAGGTGGAATCAATGTAACAATTGGGGGACCTATAAATATCATCTGTAGACATCCAGCAGCACCGCCCCCTGACGAAGCTGACATGAAACGCGCGTTGGGGCTACGGTGTGGATCCTCCTTGATGCCAGCATATGGGTAAGAACCCGGGGTGGGAATGATTATCTATCCTTAGATTTTTGGAGCCTCTGTATAGGGCCAAGTGACTTTTTTATACGGATTAAATTTACCCCCGTGTTTCTGCCTGCCCATATCTGCACTATGCACTTTATTTGTGTACGGCATCGGGTGTAACCCACACTGTATTTTGGTCTGTGCTACCTGGTCTTTCTCTGACTGAATTAGTTGGTATTTTCTGTATGAACTAATTTGCATATATTTATGTTTTGTGAATTGTGACATAATAAACTTGTAACTTATTTAAATATGGACATATACTCCAGTGTTTTTTTCTATGGCTCCAAGGTATACATGTCTAAATTGACATTTCAGTGTCAATAGTTAGAACTAGTGATGAGCGAGTGTGCTCGTTACTCGAGTTTTCCGAGCATGCTCGGGTGTTCTCCAAGTATTTTGGGTGTGCTCGGAGATTATGTTTTTGTCTCCGCAGCTGCATGATTTGCAGCTGCTAGACAGCCTGAATACATGTGAGGATTCCCTAACAAACAGGCAATCCCTGCATGTGTTGAGGCTGTCCAACAGCCGCAAATTATGCAGCTGCGGAGACAAAAACATTCTACGAGCACGCCCAAAATACTTGGAGAACACCTGAGCATGCTCGGAAAACTCAAGTAACGAGCACACTTGCTCATCAATAGTTAGAACTTTGTTCCTTGGGGGGGTGTCTAACGCTGTCCAATAAGTGCTTCTGATGTCGGATTGTGTAGGTACACACCTGTTTTACAAGGAGAATGGTAACACCCAGTTGTCAATTTATTCATAAATTTCTAGGAAAAATTAGAGAAAAAGCGCAATCTAGAGTTATAAGAAAATGTTATCCGTAATGGTTGTTTTATTGGGAATATATGTATTTATTAAGGGAAATCTGTCATTTTATTCATGCTGTCCGAACCTGCAACTTTTACAATATGTACACATGCTATTCTATGGATACGATGGGGATTTTCAGAATAGAGATAGAGATCAGATAGTACCTGAATCTTGACTAATTTGGAAGGGGTATTAGGTAGATGCTCGAGAGTTGCACTGTGACCATGTTTGCTCCTCTAGATTATACTAGTTTATATATTATTCCCATATAACCTCTCTTATCTTCTCTAGGTCGCTTGTCTTCTGGATGTCCATATCGTTGTGGAATATGGGGCCACCATTCAACTCATCCTTCATTTCTGAACCATTTACAAGGACTGGGAAAGATGAAATATGAACTCCTGGCCAACTCTTCAGGAAGGATGAAACTTCCCTTGGTCATCGTGCAGTTGGCAGCTCTTTTCGTTTCCTCAGTGACAAGTTACGGGTTTAGAAACTGCATCCAAAAATATGAAAGTTATACCACTTTCGTATGCATGAACCGCTATGAACTGAGCATAGACAAGGTTGTATCTGATATCCGCAGTACAGCTAAGGTCCTCATTATATCTCAAAATATAATCAAAATTTTACCTCCTGGGAGCTTTCGTCATCTATCTCGGCTCCAGAGCTTGAATGTAAGCTTTAACCGACTGGAGACTGTTCAGTCAGGCGCCTTTGAAAACTTGGAATCCTTAATTTCTTTGGACTTATCATATAACGAGATAAGCATGTTATCCTCAGGAGTTTTAGATGGACTCCGAAGCTTAGCCCATCTCTACCTACAAAACAATGCCCTTGTCTTCATATATCCTAACGTTTTTGGACCTCTTATCAATTTAAGAAGTCTAAACTTGTCAGTCAACCATTTGAACAATTTCAGTAATGTTATCCATGCCATTCAGCCACTGAACCAACTCAAGAATCTCAGCTTGTGCAGTAATAGTATCATCCACCTGGTTCATAGCCATTCACTTCCAAGCAACTTGTCCACTCTGTTCCTCTGCAAAAATGACCTACAAGATTTAGCATGCCACCAGGATTTTTTCATAAGGGTCAAATATCTTGACCTGTCTTACAATAATATCTCCACCGCTGACTTGCAAAAAGTTAACCTGAGTTATACAAACTATTTAACCGTTGCATCTAACCCTAATTTCGACATTCTGAAATTTTTGGAGAATCCCACAATACCACCCGAGAAGATTGACTACTCAGGATTAAATTTAAGCACTTCTTATAAATTGAGGGCATTGTGTTCCTATTTAAGAGGCAAAGAGCTTTCACACTTGAATTTAATTCGGAACAACATTAGAACTTTACCAAAGTTGACATTAGAAAATTGTCCTTCAAGTGTCCAGGTGGACTTATCACTCAATAGACTTTATCATATCAACTGCTTAAAGTTCCTCAAGCCCTCCAATTTTTCATCTTTGACTATTGAACATAACCTCTTAAAAAGTTTGACATCCTGTGACAATGTGACCATATTTCCGGAGCTGACAACCATCTCTTTTCGATATAACAGGATATGGACAGTGCAATCCAATGCATTTAACTTTGCTCCAAATCTGGATGTGCTAAATTTGAACATCAATAACATAATTTTTCTGAACAAAAACTCCTTTTCTGGATTAAGAAATCTCAGGATGCTGCGTCTGGATAATAATCTGATAACAGATTTGTACAAAAACAGCTTTTTGGGTTTAAGCAAGCTTACAACTCTCAACCTCCGAAATAACAGGGTGTCTGTCATTTTCAACAGAGTATTTGAAAGTTTGGAGAATTTGAAAATATTGGATCTTGGAGGAAACAAAATTACGCATGTTGAAAAAGAGTCATTCTTTGGAATGAGAAGTCTTTCAAAGTTATATCTAGATTCTAACCAGATTAGGCAAATTACCGGGGAAATGTTTAATTTCCTTGAGGCAACTTTACAAGTCTTGGATTTGAAGTCAAACAAGTTGCGTTTCCTATCTTCCCAATTATATGCTGCTCCGTTCTCAAAACTTCGTAATGTCTATGACTTGAAACTTCAGAATCAACAGCCATACGGGCTAACAGCAATTCCAAAAGGTTTCTTCAAAGGTCTCGACAGTCTAAATGCTCTTTATTTGGGACAAAACAGACTTACCCGGTTAGCATCCAATGTGTTTGATGAGCTCCAAAATCTAACATATCTCAGCTTGGCAGAAGACTGCAATGGAGTCCAAAACCTCTCGCCAGAAACTTTCAAAAACTTAGTCAATCTAAAATTCCTGGATCTGGAAAATATGTGTATACAGTCTTTGAGCCCGGGAATTTTCGAAAACCTTATCAATCTCAAAAGACTACAGCTAACAAAGAATGGATTAAGGCAAATAAATTCATCAATATTTCATAACATGACTAAATTGGTATACCTTGACATATATAAGTGTCCCCTGACATGCACTTGCGATAACCAGGATTTTAAAAGTTGGTTAAATACATCAAATATACAAATTGTGTACGCGTATAACATAACATGTAGCAATAACCGTAGTGATTTTTTCCTAGACTTTGATACGCAAGTCTGTGACCGAGCTATAAAGCAAACACTTTTTGGCTGTTCTTTCACCTTCTTGTGCCTCTTAATGATCATTCCCATCATCCTCAGTAAATCCTACTGGCGTATTAAGTATAATTACTTCCTTTTTATCTCTTGGCTAAATGAACGCTGGAATTCTAAAAAGGACATCTACAAATATGATGCTTTTGTGTCCTATAACACTCGGGATGAAGATTGGGTGTATGAAACTATGTTGCCCATGCTGGAGAGATGTTCTCCTTCTAAAGGACTTCGACTTTGCCTCCACCATCGGGATTTTCAACTGGGTAGGTACATCGTTGACAATATTGTGGACAGCATACACAATAGTCGAAAAACCGTTTGCGTGGTGAGCAGGAGCTACCTTCAAAGCGAGTGGTGTTCGTTGGAGATGCAGTTGGCCAGCTATAAGTTATTTGATGAATTGAGAGACGTTCTTGTTCTCATATTTTTGGAGGACATTCCGTTACGAGAACTTTCCACCTACCACAGGATGAGAAAGGTCATGCTGAAGAAGACTTATATCACATGGCCAAGTGAACCGGAAGCTCAACAGTTATTTTGGGCCAAAGTTAGAAAGGCTTTGAGGGGCGATGACAAAGAAGATGAGGATGAAGATAACTTATTATTTAGTAATGATGAAGCCCTGTTTATATCCAGTTGACCTACCCAATTACTGTATAGTCATAATATATTGTAAATAGGTTGTAATAGCAAATAATTTCTTCTGACCAGTTGGTATTATTGCGTTTACAACCCATGTAGACTTGTTTGATAGCACTTCTAGGATGGAAGTCATGTGATTTCAATAAATAATGCCAATATCAGATATATTCTACTTGCAGATTTAATTAGAAAGAAGGTCTAGTGCCACTCATAGGTTGTATCTGGTACTGTAGCTCAGCCCCATTCACGTAAATGGAGCTGAGCTACACGAACTTGAACTTTGTTGGGTTGTGAACGTTGTTGTCTTGGACTACATAGTCTTAAAGCGATAACTCTGCAGTTGTCGGTGGCCTTGTCTAGGCTTCCATTGTTGGGCTGCAGATCTGTCATTCAACACGAGTGACTTTTTAACGACGGCACCTGACAAAGGCCGAAAAAGTTCAAACACGGTATGTCAATTTTTTCGTCAGATGTCTTTAATCGGTCATGTTATTTTGTGTCACAATTTTGCTTTGAGACCCGGAGCTCAATTTAAGCCTTCAACATCCCCTTTAGAGATCCACTTAGAGCAAGTAAATAAAATCTGTCCCTTCTTCCTCCATTAGACTCATTATTAATGTCCTAAACACCCTCATTATAATCAGTCATTTAATATGGGGACGGTATTGATATATGTGTACTGTAGAGGACTGTAAGAGAATGACATGGCCAACGTTGCCTCAAGGAAGGAGACTGTGTGATTGATGTATATGTGAATCCTATAGGCATCCAGACATGCAAATCAATAGATGTCCACTATGCTAAGGAGTTTTCTTCATAGTCAAGCTTGTGTAGATGGAAGCATAAATCTGCTATAATGTCGCAGAGTTGACAAAGGAAGGAAGCTTGAACTTTTATCCATAAACTATAAAAATTAGGAGCCAACTATTAAAATATGTATAAAATTGAAAACACCTAAGAATGATAAGATGGGGAAGATCTGGTGGACCCACCAAGCTCTTGCTCATTTGGGGAGTGGAGCGGTATATTTTATAGCTCCTAGGCAAAAGTTGGAATTACAATTATGTGGCAAAGGGAATTTTGGAACCATTCTGCACCCCTTTAGCTATACTTCGGGGGTGTAAACTTGCTCAGTGTTGGGTAATACAATATTCTGAATTAATTCCTATATCAATGCCTAAACAGCAATAAATACATATTCTTACATGTAGAGAAACGTACGTACTCAAGCCCACAGTGACACCTGAAGATCGTAGTGGTGGCCTCAACCCAAGCTTGGTCAGATAGCTTTCACCTTCCAAAGACTAGATCCATCATTTTCAGCTAAATAGAGTAGATGAGGAGATGCCTCATAAATGATTGTCTCGAACTTTGCTTTTCTACAGCCAACTTTAAGTCCCGATACACATTGGAGAAAATTTGACCTCACATGCCATTACCTTCTGACATTATGTGTTGGGGGAAAGAAGGATTGGACATGTCAAAATTACAACAATTGATCCTACTGTTCACTTGGTAGATAATATCAGTAGGACATCACACCCAAATGCAATATCTGCAAAACTGTCAGGTTTGTCCAACCTTTCTCTAATGTGTATGGACGCCTTGATTCTAAAGATGACTGGCTACAAGAAGTTGATGATACATCTCGATGAGGCATCTCTTTGACCCTTCGATTGTGGAAACTATGTACATCAAAAGGGATGGATCTGGTCCTTGAATGTTGGACGCTATCTATTCTAATGAGATGGAATATGTCCACCAGGTATGATATTGAACGTTTCCTAGTAGTGCTAGTGGTCTTCATCTTACAGAGGTAGATAGATTTTTTGCTCTTCCCACTAAAACACATGCATGCTCAACCAAATCGAGAGTACATGTATATGGAGCGGTCAGAAGACTTGACTGACATTAGAATACTGTCTTAGGGCACCTTCAAAGAAAATAGTATAGGATTTCTCCTTATCCCAGTAATGAGATATGATAAGAAGGTTGTATCTTTGTTGTAAACCGAGATTCTAATTTACTTAATGAGAAATTCATCTCTGCTTTTACCCAGAGGCTTTTCCTTTTCTTCGTTTGCATACTAAGAAAAGTGAAGGGTCCTGGGAATTTAACTGTAAGTTCATTTGCCTGCAGATAAGCACAAGTCGTGCCGCCGACGACACGTGATTGATTCTGAAATCTCCTGGTGGTTTTCTATTATGAGTAAACATTACATAATCATGACTTTAATATATGTTGCACAGTTTGGAGATTTCTTCTGTAATCTCTCCACAGTGACATGTAATCTGCTAATGAGCCTGTAACTGAAGTTTCCTTTATTGTCTTCGGTGTTTTGACGGAAAGAAGATGAATATTAAAGATGTTTGGATGCAGCAGAAGGGCTGATTTATCTGAAATGATGAATGACTGGTTGACCTGCCATTTTGGGTCAACCCATGAATGATGAGTGATCTATCGCAGACAGAAATGTGGCATAGAAAAATCTCAATGAACCAAAGTCTTGGCTCGAATAAAGTTGAGGTTTACCTTGTTTTCTTCTTTGGATGCTTTCGAAGTGATTTATGTTAGCTTAATGACTGGACGACCTGACTTTTTGTGGGTCAACCCATGAATGGTAACTTCTTCAAGATGAGTAATATATAGCAGGCAGAAATTGGGATGGAGATATTTAAGTGAACCAGAAACGTGGCTTGATTAAAGTTGAGGTTTACCCTAAGCTTTCTGCTTTTCCATCGATGATGGCAGAGGATGTTGTTCATGGAGATAAATCAAATTCCAAGAGTTTAAGCCTTTGTATATAAAGGTTGCCATAAGAAATGGCTCAGATCTTTGTATGTTTATACCCAACTAATGTAGACCTTGTCCTCAGGAGAACATTGAAGGATTCACCACCAAATGTAAAAGTAAGGATACCGCTGGTGTGAGGTGGCGGGACAAGGAGGTTGGATGGTTGACCTTAATTTAAAAAGTTTTAATGGTAGATGGTACCAATAATCTATGCTAGAATGAAGAAAGGTGAAGATAAGACATTACGACAAGATGTTATACCTTGCGAGATACCTCATAATACCGTCAAGGGACAAAACCAGAAGCCAATGGACAAAGCCAATATGTCTAAGTATTTTGACATCTAATTCTATTTAGTCATTTTTACCAAATTATGATGGTGGTCTGGGATTTAGTCATAAGTCATGACATGTACAACTAGTAATATTGCCATCGCAATAGACTTGTTGCCCAAGAGTTGAGTCCCGGAGACCTACAGCATCATAACATGATAAATATTCTTCTCCTGTCCTGCAAAGACCTTGAAATATATGAAACTCACTTCAGAGATATAATTCTTTATATCACTGAATGAAGGTGTTTGATGTCAACTTCAAAAGATAAAAGAGCATTGACAGGTCTGCACCATTACCAGCCCCATGGAGGTGCCTGAAAGAGCATTGTCCAAAAATGGAATAAAAACAAAAAGCATAAAGTGGGTTTCCACTGATCTACAGACAACATCCTGGGTACATGTGGTCTATATAAATATATAGATTTTATACTACTTTTTTTTTCAATCTGTATCATATCCTTTGTTTAAGCTCCGATGCACCAGGCTGCACACTTCGTTGACTTTTGGGTAAAGAAGTCACCTGGGTGTATTTCCCAATGACATACAAAAAAACAAGGGGGTACAATGTCAAAGATCAAAATCAAGTTCTCAATCACAGTGCAAGATTTTGCCACCAAGCAGAGGCTGTTTTACTCTTTCCATGCCATTTCCGAGCAATGACATGTGTTCAATATCGGTTTGTGAACATGGCCTTAAACATTGTCATGTTGTATTGTATGACTATTTCCCCGTGTCTTATATCTGTTCTTAATGGTCCATAGCAAAAAAAAATTCAAAACACTACATCTGGAAAAGGAGAATCATTCAACCTGTCATTACTGGACAAGAGGAAGCCAGAAAGCTACCGGCCTCACGACTGTATTATACATCAGCTTATTTTATTATCATGCCGGACAGGGGCATACATAGAAATCATGGGGCCCCATAGCAGAAGTCCTAATTGCCTCCACCAAACACAAAAAAAATGATATTCGGAGGGGTTACAGGAGAGTATATCTCACAACCTTACATTCACAACAAAGTAATTTTCCTCCTGTTGAAGCCTCGTTTCCTACGAATTAAGATATGCCTTTCATGGCCCACATAAAGTATGACGCCAACAAAAAGCCCCCAACACAGTATGATACCCTCACAGTGAATTTCTACACAGTACACTCCACACACAGTGTACATCACCTACCACCCCACAACATATGATACCCCCACAGTGACCCCAATACAGTATGATGGCCCCGGCACAGCCCTCCACATCGTATAATACCCCAGACACAATATAATAGCCACAGTGTAATGGCCCTCCACACAGTATGATGACCCCAACACATCCCCCCACATTATATAATGCCCCAGACACAGTATAATGTCCTCACAAGCCCTCAACACAGTATGATGACCCCAACACATCCCCCCACATTATATAATGCCCCAGACACAGTATGTCTTCACAAGCCCTCCACACAGTATGATGACCCCAACACATCCCCCCACATTATATAATGCCCCAGACATAGTATAATGTCCTCACAAGCCCTCCACGCAGTATGATGGCCCCAACACATCCCCCCACATTAGATAATGCCCCAGATACAGTATAATGTCCTCACAAGCCCTCCACACAGTATGATGGCCCCAACACATCCCCCCACATTATATAATGCCCCATAGTATAATGTCCTCACAAGCCCTCCACACAGTATGATGGCCCCAACACATCCCCCCACATTATATAATGCCCCAGATACAGTATAATGTCCTCACAAGCTCTCCACACAGTATGATGACCCCAACACATCCCCCCACATTATATAATGCCCCATAGTATAATGTCCTCACAAGCCCTCCACACAGTATGATGACCCCAACACATCCCCCCACATTATATAATGCCCCATAGTATAATGTCCTCACAAGCCCTCCACACAGTATGATGGCCCCAACACATCCCCCCACATTATATAATGCCCCATAGTATAATGTCCTCACAAGCCCTCCACACAGTATGATGGCCCCAACACATCCCCCCACATTATATAATGCCCCAGATACAGTATAATGTCCTCACAAGCTCTCCACACAGTATGATGACCCCAACACATCCCCCCACATTATATAATGCCCCATAGTATAATGTCCTCACAAGCCCTCCACACAGTATGATGGCCCCGACACAGCCCTCCATATTATATAATGCCTCAGACACAGTATAATGTCCTCACAAGCCCTCCACACATTATGCTGGCCCCAATAGATCCCTCCACATTATATAATGTCCCAGATATAGTATATTGGCCCCATAAGCCCTCCAAACAGTGTAATGGCCCCTACACAGTCCTGGAAACTGTATAATGGCTGCCACACTGTCCTGCAAATTGTATAATGGGCCCCATATAGCCCTACAAACTGTATAATGGCACCCACACAGTCCTGTAAACTGCATAATGGCCCCCGCATAGCCCTGCAAGCTGCATAATGTGTCCCACATAGCCACATAGCCCCACTAGTTTTATAAATCTTGTTTATTATTGGAACAGCCGTAATGTGATGCAACAGGACCTCCACCTACTGTGCTCTATATGAATTTGGGTCCCCAACACACTACAGCCAGGTGGAGTGATGGAGTTATGCAATCCTTGCCCCAAAAGTGGATGGTCATAGACTGATTGGACATGTTTCTGGACAAGGTTTGGGATGGGACTTAAACATCCCTACTGTATTTCGCCAACAGACATATGAGTAAATGTGCTAAACCTACAGCTCTCAGAACCATTTAAAGGGGTAATTTCACTGGATTTTTCTTATTTAAACTGAGTATGTTTTCCAATTGACGCTGTTTCTCTGATTCTGGAACTTTTTTTTGTTTTCTTCTGTACCCTTCCGTTCCAAAGTTATGCCCCCTAAAAATAAAGGGGCAAATTTTCCCTTCAATCACCTAGGCGTATACCACATGTCTCTGTGGGCGTGGCTGTGTTTTGATTGGCCAGCATCACAGTAGAAAAAGCAAACACCCACAGAGTAGTTAATTTGCATCTTTATTACTGCAGGGCATAATTTTGGAATAGAGAGGCACAGAAGAAAAAGAAAAACTGTTTTAGAATCAGTGAAGTAGCGGTACTTAGAGGAGGTACTCAGTTTAAATTTTAAAAATCCAGTGAAAAGTCCTCTTTAAAGAGATTTTCTGCCTAAATTTGAGGTACTTAGGCAATGGATCCCTAGAAACCAACTTCTCTCAAAGCTCCCTTTTAGTTGACTTTCTGGGCCGACCAGATCTGGGCCTGTCCTGGGTGATTCCAAGCTGCTTATGTTTCTGCAAAATTCTTACGACTGTACTCTGATTACAGCCGACCTTCCTTGCGATCTGGGGGCCAGTATAACCCTCTTCATGTAGCACCACAACTCGCACACGATCCTCCGCTGACAAAAATCTGAAGGCTCCCATCATAAAACTCTACAGTATGATTCACTAGATGGACCAACAGATAAAACAAACAAACAAAGCAGCAGATGTGATGCAATATAATGCAATGTGATTGGCTGCCATATCCCGGTTATGATGGTCACAAGAACCTTATCTGTGATTGGCTAATTTTGGATCTGAAGCTGTACAATGTTTAGTTCTGCTTTCAATTCCCATATTGTTGCAATAATTTCAGGCAAAACTGCTTCAAAAGCTAAAAATATTACAGGGAAAGAATGCAAAATTGTATTCTGAACAAAACCATATATAATATGTCATATTAGCATCGAAAATATTCGACAGAAAACGATTAAAACTTGAAAAATCAATCAATTTATCCTATGCAGGACTTTTGAACACCACTGTACTTTTATCTGAACAGAGAACATTCTTCCAAAACGTTTTAGGCTTTTTCCGGTAAGTTTTGGCAAACTCCAGCCTGGCTTTTTTATGTCTCGGGGTAAGAAGTGGGGTCTTCCTGGGTCTCCTACCATACAGTCCCTTTTCATTCAGATGCCGACGGATAGTACGGGTTGACACTGTTGTACCCTCGGACTGCAGGGCAGCTTGAACTTGTTTGCATGTTAGTAGAGGTTCTTTATCCAACATCCGCACAATCTTGCGTTGAAATCTCTTGTCAGTTTTTCTTTTCCGCCCACATCTAGGGAGGTTAGCCACAGTGCATGGGCTTTACACTTCTTGGTGACACTGCGCACGGTAGACACAGTTACATTCAGGTCTTTGGAGATGGACTTGTAGCCTTGAGATTGCTCATGCTTCCTCACAATTTGGTTTCTCAAGTCCTCAGACAGTTCTTTGGTCTTCTTTCTTTTCTCCATGCTCAATGTGGGGCACACAAGGACACAGGACAGAGGTTGAGTCAACTTTAATCCATGTCGACCGGCTGCAAGTGTGATTTAGTTATTGCCAACACCTGTTAGGTGCCACAGGTAAGTTACAGGGGCTGTTAATTACACTAATTACAGAAGCATCACGTGATTTTTCGAACAGTGCCAATACTTTTGTCCATCCCCCTTTTTGAGTTTGGTGTGGAATTATATCCAATTTGGCTTTAGGACAATTCTTTTTGTGGTTTTTTCATTTAAGACAAATGAAATGACGATAATAATAACAAAGAATTTGTGATTGCAATCATTTTCAGGAAGAAACTGAGTATTATCTGACATAATTGCAGGGGTGTTAGTACTTTTGGCCATGACTGTAAATAGCTGCAAGTCACAATTATGTATGAGATAGCCAAGATGATTGTCTATAAAATGATGGCTGTGTCACGATAAATGCAGTAGTGGATGGTGAGATATGGAGCCTGAAAGTCAAAGCATTGTTACCCTTTTGCTCGTCAGTCTGTGTATACAGTATACAGTGGGGCAAAAAAGTATTTAGTCAGTCAGCAATAGTGCAAGTTCCACCACTTAAAAAGATGAGAGGCGTCTGTAATTTACATCATAGGTAGACCTCAACTATGGGAGACAAACTGAGAAGAAAAAATCCAGAAAATCACATTGTCTGTTTTTTTAACATTTTATTTGCATATTATGGTGGAAAATAAGTATTTGGTCGGAAACAAACAATCAAGATTTCTGGCTCTCACAGACCTGTAACTTCTTCTTTAAGAGTCTCCTCTTTCCTCCACTCATTACCTGTAGTAATGGCACCTGTTTAAACTTGTTATCAGTATAAAAAGACACCTGTGCACACCCTCAAACAGTCTGACTCCAAACTCCACTATGGTGAAGACCAAAGAGCTTTCAAAGGACACCAGAAACAAAATTGTAGCCCTGCACCAGGCTGGGAAGACTGAATCTGCAATAGCCAACCAGCTTGGAGTGAAGAAATCAACAGTGGGAGCAATAATTAGAAAATGGAAGACATATAAGACCACTGATAATCTCCCTCGATCTGGGGCTCCACGCAAAATCCCACCCCGTGGGGTCAGAATGATCACAAGAACGGTGAGCAAAAATCCCAGAACCAAGCAGGGGGACCTAGTGAATGAACTGCAGAGAGCTGGGACCAATGTAACAAGGCCTACCATAAGTAACACACTACGCCACCATGGACTCAGATCCTGCAGTGCCAGACGTGTCCCACTGCTTAAGCCAGTACATGTCCGGGCCCGTCTGAAGTTTGCTAGAGAGCATTTGGATGATCCAGAGGAGTTTTGGGAGAATGTCCTATGGTCTGATGAAACCAAACTGAAACTGTTTGGTAGAAACACAACTTGTCGTGTTTGGAGGAAAAAGAATACTGAGTTGCATCCATCAAACACCATACCTACTGTAAAGCATGGTGGTGGAAACATCATGCTTTGGGGCTGTTTCTCTGCAAAGGGGCCAGGACGACTGATCCTGGTACATGAAAGAATGAATGGGGCCATGTATCGTGAGATTTTGAGTGCAAACCTCCTTCCATCAGCAAGGGCATTGAAGATGAAACGTGGCTGGGTCTTTCAACATGACAATGATCCAAAGCACACCGCCAGGGCAACGAAGGAGTGGCTTCGTAAGAAGCATTTCAAGGTCCTGGAGTGGCCTAGCCAGTCTCCAGATCTCAACCCTATAGAAAACCTTTGGAGGGAGTTGAAAGTCCGTGTTGCCAAGCGAAAAGCCAAAAACATCACTGCTCTAGAGGAGATCTGCATGGAGGAATGGGCCAACATACCAACAACAGTGTGTGGCAACCTTGTGAAGACTTACAGAAAACGTTTGACCTCTGTCATTGCCAACAAAGGATATATTACAAAGTATTGAGATGAAATTTTGTTTCTGACCAAATACTTATTTTCCACCATAATATGCAAATAAAATGTTAAAAAAACAGACAATGTGATTTTCTGGATTTTTTTTCTCAGTTTGTCTCCCATAGTTGAGGTCTACCTATGATGTAAATTACAGACACCTCTCATCTTTTTAAGTGGTGGAACTTGCACTATTGCTGACTGACTAAATACTTTTTTGCCCCACTGTATATGTTTTTATTTTATATAATATCACAACTTCATTAAAAAATAAAATTATTAATCTTGCCAATTTCACACTTTCCCCTTGCTGTGTTGTTTTTTTTTTTTTTTAAAGACTTTTAGTATTTTCAGCAGATTCCTTATCACCAGAGGCAGGATTATAGTGAGAAGTAACACCTCTATACACAGATGATAAAACAGGATCCCCCAAACACAATAGATGATGTTAAACCGACTCTGCTTCCTGCCCCCTTTCACCTTTGCACACGCTCATTAAATGCTTCAATACAGAAGATAAGCTAATGTACGTGTGCATTTCCTGCAACAACAGGAAGTTAGAACTTTAAAAAATCCCCCAGTGGCCGGTGTGAGAACTGCAAGAGTTTTTTTTCTAATTTTTAAGAAAAATTGTGATATGAATATAAAAAAGAATTTTCAAAAATGTAAAAAAAAAAATAAAGCACAAAAATATAATTAAAACAATTGGTCAGTTTCTGATTATAGCTTCCCTTTAAGGTCAAATACTGTAAAGGTAATGGATGAATGACGGACACAAATCATGAAATATGGGCCACTCAGAGCAGGATTATATCCATGACTATCATTATAGGGTTGTGCCGGCTAAAAAGCAATTTCCCTCGCGGGTACTACTTGTCGCGGAGTTTGACCTCTTGGTTGATGCATAGACCATCAGATCCGTAATTTTGAGCCTTACGGATTTCCCAGAGAGCGTCGTGACAGATGAAGAGCTGATTCAGCAGGAGTTTTATGCTGACTTTCAGGTAGGAAAATTCTTCGAGTCAACGGTCTAGATATATCAGAGACCTAAGGTTTTAGCAGGCGCCTTAAAGAGCGAGTGTCCCTGGATGTGTCCTCCTCGTCCCGCTCACACCTGACAGCCGCTGATTTCCAATTTTAATGAATTCCCATTCAAAGACCCTAATCCTTTGAAGATGCTGCTTCCTCTAATGAAAGAAGTCGGGGTGGCGTTGTTTTTTTTTAATGGCGTCTTTTGATCTTAAAAATTGCAAATTACATTAATAATCATTCGATGGCGAGAAAAAAAAGTTGGAAAATAAAATATCCTCATGGAAAGTTTCTAATCTTCCGATGCAGAGCTGTTACGGATAACAGATAACGGCGCACTCATTTATTACAAGATGTTGGGGATAATGACACCATCATAAATCACCAGGGAGAAGTAAACAAGCACAAATTACCGACGGACGGGAAATCGGGGACGGAATGGCGAAAAATAATCATAATCAGTGATAATAGTGCAGAGGAGGAAGCCAGAGAATACATGAGAAAGATGCAGCGGACTGCACTGATCGGGGGGCTAAAGGGGCTCTTTGGTTCAGGGAATATTGCATTATAGGAGTAAGACGCCATTCACAATCATCACAAAGAGGCTCCATTACTGCAGAGAACCCCATGGTCATATATTACCTAGAAAGCACAATACACCTGTGTAATGCTTCATCCCACATACAGTGGGGCAAAAAAGTATTTAGTCAGTCAGCAATAGTGCAAGTTCCACCACTTAAAAAGATGAGAGGCGTCTGTAATTTACATCATAGGTAGACCTCAACTATGGGAGACAAACTGAGAAAAAAAAATCCAGAAAATCACATTGTCTGTTTTTTTAACATTTTATTTGCATATTATGGTGGAAAATAAGTATTTGGTCAGAAACAAAATTTCATCTCAATACTTTGTAATATATCCTTTGTTGGCAATGACAGAGGTCAAACGTTTTCTGTAAGTCTTCACAAGGTTGCCACACACTGTTGTTGGTATGTTGGCCCATTCCTCCATGCAGATCTCCTCTAGAGCAGTGATGTTTTTGGCTTTTCGCTTGGCAACACGGACTTTCAACTCCCTCCAAAGGTTTTCTATAGGGTTGAGATCTGGAGACTGGCTAGGCCACTCCAGGACCTTGAAATGCTTCTTACGAAGCCACTCCTTCGTTGCCCTGGCGGTGTGCTTTGGATCATTGTCATGTTGAAAGACCCAGCCACGTTTCATCTTCAATGCCCTTGCTGATGGAAGGAGGTTTGCACTCAAAATCTCACGATACATGGCCCCATTCATTCTTTCATGTACCCGGATCGGTCGTCCTGGCCCCTTTGCAGAGAAACAGCCCCAAAGCATGATGTTTCCACCACCATGCTTTACAGTAGGTATGGTGTTTGATGGATGCAACTCAGTATTCTTTTTCCTCCAAACACGACAAGTTGTGTTTCTACCAAACAGTTCCAGTTTGGTTTCATCAGACCATAGGACATTCTCCCAAAACTCCTCTGGATCATCCAAATGCTCTCTAGCAAACTTCAGACGGGCCCGGATATGTACTGGCTTAAGCAGTGGGACACGTCTGGCACTGCAGGATCTGAGTCCATGGTGGCGTAGTGTGTTACTTATGGTAGGCCTTGTTACATTGGTCCCAGCTCTCTGCAGTTCATTCACTAGGTCCCCCCGCGTGGTTCTGGGATTTTTTCTCACCGTTCTTGTGATCATTCTGACCCCACGGGGTGGGATTTTGCGTGGAGCCCCAGATCGAGGGAGATTATCAGTGGTCTTGTATGTCTTCCATTTTCTAATTATTGCTCCCACTGTTGATTTCTTCACTCCAAGCTGGTTGGCTATTGCAGATTCAGTCTTCCCAGCCTGGTGCAGGGCTACAATTTTGTTTCTGGTGTCCTTTGACAGCTCTTTGGTCTTCACCATAGTGGAGTTTGGAGTCAGACTGTTTGAGGGTGTGCACAGGTGTCTTTTTATACTGATAACAAGTTTAAACAGGTGCCATTACTACAGGTAATGAGTGGAGGAAAGAGGAGACTCTTAAAGAAGAAGTTACAGGTCTGTGAGAGCCAGAAAACTTGATTGTTTGTTTCTGACCAAATACTTATTTTCCACCATAATATGCAAATAAAATGTTAAAAGAACAGACAATGTGATTTTCTGGATTTTTTTTTCTCAGTTTGTCTCCCATAGTTGAGGTCTACCTATGATGTAAATTACAGACGCCTCTCATCTTTTTAAGTGGTGGAACTTGCACTATTGCTGACTGACTAAATACTTTTTTGCCCCACTGTATAGGGGCACTGCAGGGAAAATGGGCACTAACTACTATGCTATAGAAAATCAGAGTGCAGCTCTGGGGTATAATACAGGATGTAACTCAGGATCAGTAATGTAATGTATGTACACAGTGACTGCACCAGCAGAATAGTGAGTGCAGCTCTGGAGTTTAATACAGGATGTAACTCAGGATCAGTAATGTAATGTATGTACACAGTGACTGCACCAGCAGAATAGTGAGTGCAGCTCTGGAGTTTAATACAGGATGTAACTCAGGATCAGTAATGTAATGTATGTACACAGTGACTGCACCAGCAGAATAGTGAGTGCAGCTCTGGAGTTTAATACAGGATGTAACTCAGGATCAGTAATGTAATGTATGTACACAGTGACTGCACCAGCAGAATAGTGAGTGCAGCTCTGGAGTATAATAGAGGATGTAACTCAGGATCAGTAATGTAATATATGTACACAGTGACTGCACCAGCAGAATAGTGAGTGCAGCTCTGGAGTATAATAGAGGATGTAACTCAGGATCAGTAATGTAATGTATGTACACAGTGACTGCACCAGCAGAATAGTGAGTGCAGCTCTGGAGTATAATAGAGGATGTAACTCAGGATCAGTAATGTAATGTATGTACACAGTGACTGCACCAGCAGAATAGTGAGTGCAGCTCTGGGGTATAATACAGGATGTAACTCAGGATCAGTAATATAATGTATGTACACAGTGACTGCACCAGCAGAATAGTGAGTGCAGCTCTGGGGTATAATACAGGAGGTAACTCAGGATCAGTAATGTAATGTATGTACACAGTGACTGCACCAGCAGAATAGTGAGTGCAGCTCTGGAGTATAATACAGGATGTAACTCAGGATCAGTAATGTGATGTATGTACACAGTGACTGCACCAGCAGAATAGTGAGTGCAGCTCTGGGGTATAATACAGGATGTAACTCAGGATCAGTAATGTAATGTATGTACACAGTGACTGCACCAGCAGAACAGTGAGTGCAGCTCTGGGGTATAATACAGGATGTAACTCAGGATCAGTAATGTATGTACACAGTGACTGCAGCAGCAGAATAGTGAGTGCAGCTCTGGGGTATAATACAGGATGTAACTCAGGATCAGTAATGTAATGTATGTACACAGTGACTGCACCAGCAGAACAGTGAGTGCAGCTCTGGGGTATAATACAGGATGTAACTCAGGATCAGTAATGTATGTACACAGTGACTGCACCAGCAGAATAGTGAGTGCAGCTCTGGGGTATAATGCAGGATGTAACTCAGGATCAGTAATGTAATGTATGTACACAGTGACTGCACCAGCAGAACAGTGAGTGCAGCTCTGGAGTATAATACAGGATGTAACTCAGGATCAGTAATGTAATGTATGTACACCGTGACTGCACCAGCAGAATAGTGAGTGCAGCTCTGGGGTATAATACAGGATGTAACTCAGGATCAGTAATGTATGTACACAGTGACTGCACCAGCAGAATAGTGAGTGCAGCTCTGGGGTATAATGCAGGATGTAACTCATGGAAAATACTTTAAATGGATGCTGAAAAAAAAGCTTGCCATGCTGTAACTGGCGATTTGGCTAAGTTTAGTAGGTAAGCCAGTTCCATTCTCCGTCATGGCCAGAGTGCGTTGTGTCTGGCAGTGAAATCAGGTCTTTTGTCTTAAATAATAAAATAAAATGAATAAATTATATAAATTAGTTTTTAAAACAAATGTCTTTTTTTTTTCTTACTGGACGGTTCCCATAATGTAAATATGTCACTTTGTATTTTCTTTCTTTTGTTCATTGTGAAGAAGCAGTGAGTCTACTGAAAGTGATGCAATGTCAGGGAAAGCATGGAGGGAGGGACAGGTGTGAATACAGCTATCAATTGGTGATATACTGTATATAGGTGTATATGGCGCCTCATCGGTTGTACTCGCATTCGTCACATAGTCACATGGTGTCCCCCAGACGTCTGTGGACAGGACATTCTGGATGTCTCTTTTAGTCTCGTGAGACAATTCGGGTGAATATGGTCATTTTCCTCCAGTCGGTCAGTTTCACTTCCATCGCACTGACGAAGAATGCGGTTGTATTGAACATTGTGTCTTTTTTTCCCATGAATAAGCTGCAAGATGGTGTGGAAGAAAAGTAACCAGAAGGAGAACTTAGAAGTTATTTAGAAAAATGACAGAACTTTTACAACCAACTTTTTAATCTCACCGCCTGATCCAAAAAGGAAAACAAATGCAAGAGTCTGACTACGCGGAATATATTTGTAGTCTGTATCCATGGAGACATGTGAGTCTACAGTCTTTACATGCACTGGCACATGGGCTCATTAACGGAAATCCTAATTGGGTTTTCCTCCACCCCAAAAAAAGAATATTTGGTGGGGTCTCAGAAGAGCATATCTCACAACTTTGCAGCCCTTACAAAGTAATTTTCATAATATTGAAACCTTTATATTCCTCTTTCATTGCCCCCATAAAGTATGATGTATGATGACCCCAAAACAACCCTCCACATTATATAATGGCCCACATAGCCATTCACACAGTATAATACAGAGGTCCCCAACTCCAGTCCTCAAGGCCCACCAACAGGTCATGTTTTCAGGATTTCCTTAGTTTTGCCCAGGTAATAATTGCATCACCTGTGCAATGCAAAGGAAATCCTGAAAACATGACCTGTTAGTGGGCCTTGAGGACTGGAGTTGGGGACCTCTGGTATAATAGCCCCAACACAACCCTCCACATTGTATGATGGCTCCCATGCAACCCTTCACAATATATGATGGCCCTTACCAGCCCTTCAAACAGTATAATGCCCCCCACATAGTCCTTAAGGCAGTGTAATGGCCCCCACATTGTCCTTCAAACAGTATAATAGCCCCAACACAACCCTCTATATCAGGGGTGTCAAACTGCATTCCTCGAGGGCTGCAAACAGGTCATGTTTTCAGGATTTCCTTGTACTGCACAGGTGATAATTTAATCACCAACTCATTATTTGTGTAGGTGATTAAATTATCACCTGGGCAGTACAAGGAAATCCTGAAAACATGACCTGTTTGCAGCCCTCGAGGAATGCAGTTTGACACCCCTGCTCTAAATTGTATGATGGCCCCAACACAACCCTCCACACTGTATGACAGTCCCAACACAACCCTCTACATTGTATGATGGCCCCAACACAACCCTCCACACTGTATGTCAGTCCCAACACAACCCTCCACACTGTATGATAGTCCCAACACAACCCTCTACATTGTATGATGGCCCCAACACAACCCTCCACACTGTACAGTATGTCAGTCCCAACACAACCCTCCACACTGTATGATAGTCCCAACACAACCCTCTACATTGTATGATGGCCCCCTCACAACCCTCCACACTGTATGTCAGTCCCAACACAACCCTCCACACTGTATGACAGTCCCAACACAACCCTCTACATTGTATGATGGCCCTATCACAACTCTCCACACTATATGACAGTCCCAACACAACCCTCTACATTGTATGATGGCCCCCTCACAACCCTCTACACTGTATGTCAGTCCCAACACAACCCTCCACACTGTATGATAGTCCCAACACAACCCTCTACATTGTATGATGGCCCCCTCACAACCCTCCACACTGTATGTCAGTCCCAACACAACCCTCCACACTGTATGATAGTCCCAACACAACCCTCTACATTGTATGATGGCCCCCTCACAACCCTCCACACTGTATGTCAGTCCCAACACAACCCTCCACACTGTATGACTGTCCCAACACAACCCTCTACATTGTATGATGGCCCTATCACAACTCTCCACACTGTATGACAGTCCCAACACAACCCTCTACATTGTATGATGGCCCCATCACAACCCTCCACACTGTATGACAGTCCCAACACAACCCTCTACATTGTATGATGGCCCCATCACAACCCTCCACACTGTATGACAGTCCCAACACAACCCTCTACATTGTATGATGGCCCCATCACAACCCTCCACACTGTATGTCAGTCCCAACACAACCCTCCACACTGTATGTCAGTCCCAACACAACCCTCTACATTGTATGATGGCCCCCTCACAACCCTCTACACTGTATGATAGTCCCAACACAACCCTCTACATTGTATGATGGCCCCCTCACAACCCTCCACACTGTATGTCAGTCCCAACACAACCCTCCACACTGTATGATAGTCCCAACACAACCCTCTACATTGTATGATGGCCCCCTCACAACCCTCTACACTGTATGATAGTCCCAACACAACCCTCTACATTGTATGATGGCCCCCTCACAACCCTCCACACTGTATGTCAGTCCCAACACAACCCTCCACACTGTATGATAGTCCCAACACAACCCTCTACATTGTATGATGGCCCCCTCACAACCCTCCACACTGTATGTCAGTCCCAACACAACCCTCCACACTGTATGACAGTCCCAACACAACCCTCTACATTGTATGATGGCCCCATCACAACCCTCCACACTGTATGACAGTCCCAACACAACCCTCTACATTGTATGATGGCCCCATCACAACCCTCCACACTGTATGACAGTCCCAACACAACCCTCTACATTGTATGATGGCCCCATCACAACTCTCCACACTGTATGGCAGTCCCAACACAACCCTGCACACTGTATGATAGTCCCAACACAACCCTCCACATTGTATTATGGTCCCAACACAACCCTTCACACTGTATGGCAGTCCCAACACAACCCTCCACACTGTATGGCAGTCCCAACACAACCCTGCACACTGTATGATACTCCCAACACAACCCTCCACATTGTATTATGGCCCCAACACAACCCTTCACATTATATGATGTCCTTTACTAGCCCTCCAAACATAGCCCACATAGCCCTTTAAAGAGAATAATGGCTTCCACACAGTCCTCCCAACACCATAATGGCCCCCACACAGTATGACAGACCCCACACAAACCTTCACACAGTACAATTTGCTCGCTTACAATATAGACAATATGCCATAAATGCTTGATAGGTGTAGGGCCCCCGTCTGGAGAATGAAGGTCTTCTTGTTCTGCACTTTCCGTAATTCCCATAGAAGTTCATGGTCATCTCTCCACTGAAGTGAATGGTGAACACAAAAGATAGGGCAGAGGGCAACAGACAACATATTGCATATCCTTCTATTTTTATATTACTGCCTTTTAACTTGTTGCTAAAGTTTTGAGATGCAGAATTGGGAATAAGTGCGCGCCCCATGGTTCTTCCGCGCCATCAGATTTATTGTTCAGCAGAAGATGGCAGGAAATCACGACTGCTACATGTTAATTAGATTCAGTTTCTCGGAGTCTGTTCCAGTTTGCGAGATTCTACTTCCCCTATGTGGTTTCCGTAACGCATCCAGATATTGTTCTGTGCAGGGTACATTAGGCGCCAGGCTGGTGAATCTCACCAGTGCGGCTCTGTAATCCGCTGCTCCACTTGGCATCGAACCGCGTGTTACAGCCGCTTCCTCAAAGAACTGTTCTTTTGTGCTGACTTGCTGGCGGCAGAGCGGGTTTCCTTTTTTTTTGTGTGATCTGAAGAACAAGAAATTTATTTTTTTCTCCTTTTTTGTCTATAAGAACTGAAACTAGTCTTATAGTAATGGAGGAAAGTCTGAGTCTTTGTCATTTTTTGCACCAGTTTTTGTACCCAAAATTTTTTGCACCGATGAGCATATTCTGTTTTTGTTTGGGGATGGGAGCTACGTCAATATTCAGTACGATCCTATGCCAAATGTAAAGTGACTGGACCTTGTAGAGAAGTGGAGATATGACTCGTCCTAAGTGTCTTGGTACATTCGGCCATGTCGCCCCATGATATGAGGACAACCCCAGAAAATAAAAACCCTACAAAATTAAAATGGAGTAGTCGAAAACCCTACAAAATAAAAATGGAGTAATCGAAAACCCTACAAATAAAAATGGAGTAGTCGAAAACCCTACAAAATAAAAATGTAGTCGAAAACCCTATAAAATAAAAATGGAGTAATCGAAAACTCTACAAAATAAAAATGGAGTAGTCGAAAACCCTACAAAATAAAAATGGAGTAGTCGAAAACCCTACAAAATAAAAATGGAGTAGGCGAAAACCCTACAAAATAAAAATGGAGTAGTCAAAAACCCTGCAAAATAAAAACGGAGTAGTCGAAAACCCTACAAAATAAAAACGGAGTAGTCGAAAACCCTACAAAATAAAAATGGAGTAGTCGTAAGTAAAAATATCCTTCCGTTTTGTGCATGCAGCTTCTTTGCATGTCCAGTCGTCCACCATGCTCATGAAGATCTTGTATTGAGTAGGTACAAGTTTTCACACCAAAGTGAAAAATCAGGGTAGTCCGGAGAAGACTTTATCCACTTTGCCACCATCTCAAAATTACTTCTTAGGGTCTATAAAAAATATGATGCAACTGCCTGTTTAGTCAGATGCTGCGGTCATGTCACTCCACCAATTCTGTTTCTTCCCTTTTGGTTATGTGTGAGAGGTCCCCAGTTCCCACCAGGGTTGGAGACGTTAGTGGTGTAAGTCTCCAGTTCAAACTTGTCAATTTTTAGGGATGTCCGTCCAGAAGGATACTGGCTAAAGTGTGTCAACTCAAAAGTTTTCCTCTAATCAAATCCTCTCTTTTGACCACCATTCTTAGTTGGAGCCCAGGAGTGAGCATTTATTCTAAAAAAAAAAGAAAGGTATAACTCGCTGCCGGTCACCTTTGTTCTCTCCGGAAACCTCCGGCAGCAGCTTCTCTCCCGTGAGAAGAAAAGGATTGAGCATGTTCAAATCCAACAGCCTGATCCTTCTGCTGTTATCGACAGCATTAAAGGGGTTCTTCACTCTGGTGAAACCAAGATGTCCTCTATTTGCAGGATAGTTGACAACTTATTGATCCTTAGGGGTCTAACTGCAGGGACACGCACCGATCGACACAACAGGGAACTTTTTATCGCATCTCCATCTATTCTCCATGGGACTGACAAGAGCTGCACTCCTCTTTTCTCAGCAGCCATCTATTCTCCATGGGACTGACAAGCGCTGCACTCTACTAAGCAGCCATCTATTCTCTACGGGGTTGATGAGTGCAGCACTCAACTTTTCTCTGCAGCTATCTTTTCTCCATCGGACTAACGAGTGTTGCACTCAACTTTTCTCAGCACCCATCTATTCTCCATGGGGATGACGAGCGCTGCACTCAACTTTTCTCAGCACCCATCTATTCTCCATGGGGCTGACGAGCGCTGCACTCAACTTTTCTCAGCACCCATCTATTCTCCATGGGGCTGACGAGCGCTGCACTCAACTTTTCTCAGCACCCATCTATTCTCCATGGGGCTGACGAGCGCTGCACTCAACTTTTCTCAGCACCCATCTATTCTCCATGGGGCTGACGAGCGCTGCACTCAACTTTTCTTAGCAGCCATCTATTCTCCATGTGACTGATGAACGCTGCATTAAACTTTTTCTCAGCACCCATCTATTCTCCATGGGGCTGACGAGCGCTGCACTCAACTTTTCTTAGCAGCCATCTATTCTCCATGTGACTGATGAACGCTGCATTAAACTTTTTCTTAGTAGCCATCTATTCTCCATGGGGCTGGCGAGCGCTGCACTCAACTTTTCTCGGCAGCCCCACAGAGAACAAGTTGAATGACTGAATCTGAAAAAAAATGCAATTTGATTTTCCATCTAAACAATAAAAATGTCTACATATTCGAGAGCCCATGCTACGGGGACTGCAGCCGGTAATCCTAGGGTTTGGTGCAAATCCTCTTGTAGTGCGGAGGTGTCAGTAATTCTCTGTAATACTCGGTGGATGCAGTCCTGTGTGGAGCTTTAAACAAACAAGAAGCAGCATCTTGGCATCTTCACAAACACAGTATACAAAATAATATATCTCTGGAGCGCAGCAGAAGCCGCTCCTGCCAGCACTGCGGATGTACGAGATGCACAATTATTTATAATACTGAAAAAGACGGCACTACAAAACAAATGCTGCAAAAACATCAAGGAAATTCACAGGTGCAGCACACAAGACAACTGCTGACAGATGCCATAATACACTCCGAAAGGGACAGAACTCTTTCAGAGGTTCGGAACCAGAAGAAGGAATATGCTTTTCTTTCTAGAGGCAGCAGCATTCTTACCTCTGCGTTGTGTCTGGTATTACAGATCATTCTTATTCACATATTCATCTAAATAGGACTGGACTGCAATACAACACACAACACATGGATGAGGATGGCGCTATTTCTAGAAAAAAACACAAAAAACTCAACATTCTAAAGTTCTAATATAAGTAACTGTTCCAGAGAGCTGCAGCCAATCACTGGCCTCTGCGGTGATATCCGAATGTATAGCACATGACTGCTGAGGCCACTGATTGGCTGCACATGACTGCTGAGGCCACTGATTGGCTGCACATGACTGCTGAGGCCACTGATTGGCTGCACATGACTGCTGAGGCCACTGATTGGCTGCACATGACTGCTGAGGCCACTGATTGGCTGCAGCTCTCACGTGATTGATGGAAGGGATGTCATCACTAATGGTACAGGGAATAATAAATGCAGTTTTGGAGCTACAGTGTCTATGGTATGATAAACCCAAACCAAAGCACAGGTAAAAGGAAGGAAATGCCAGACAAGGATAAGTATAATATTAGTTAATTTTTATTTTATCATCAGGTAATGAGGCAATTACAAAAGTGTAAAAATGTTAAAAAAAAATGTGCACGCCACAGGATACAATAAATAATTACCCCCCTCTTTAGTTAAATACTAATAATAAAGTCCTGCTATGTAAGTGAAAAGGTATCTAAAATTGTATGGCAGTTAGATATGTGCTTATTGTGCAACCAGCCATAAAGTGTTAAAACAGACCAATACATTGGTACAGTATAGTGCAAACAGTGCAAATTAGAAAACTAAAAAATACAAAAAAAGAGGAAAAAATAATCAATCACTAGTAAAAAATTGTGTTATAAAACAACAGGTATCATAGTGCCCTTAAAGTGCAGTGAAAGACAAAAGCCAGTGCCAATGGACAATAAGGTGCTCAAAAAGGTTGTAAGAGGTATACAACCTTACCACAGTATGGTGGGTATCTGGGGGGGATTAAGATCTGTGTGTGCAGTGTCTATGGTATACGGCAGGTCTTGTGGGGTGTTCCCAGTATACGGCAGGTCTTGTGGGGTGTTCCCAGTATACAGCAGGTCTTGTGGAGTGCTCCCAGTATACGGCAGGTCTTGTGGAGTGCTCCCAGTATACGGCAGGTCTTGTGGGGTGTTCCCAGTATATGGCAGGTCTTGTGGAGTGTTCTCGGTATACAGCAGGTCATGTGGAGTGTTCCCAGTATATGGCAGGTCTTGTGGAGTGTTCCCAGTATACGGCAGGTCTTGTGGAGTGTTCCCAGTATACGGCAGGTCTTGTGGAGTGTTCCCAGTATACGGCAGGTCTTGTGGAGTGCTCCCGGTATACGGCAGGTCTTGTGGGGTGTTCTCACTATACGGCAGGTCTTGTGGGGTGTTCTCAGTATACGGCAGGTCTTGTGGGATGTTCCCGGTATACGGCAGGTCTTGTGGGGGGTTCTCGGTATACGGCAGGTCTTGTGGGGTGTTCCGGTATACGGCAAGTCTTGTGGGGTGTTCCCGGTATACGGCAGGTCTTCCCAGTATACAGCAGGTCTTGTGGGGTGTTCTCAGTATACGGCAGGTCTTGTGGGGGGTTCTCGGTATACGGCAGGTCTTGTGGGGTGTTCTCAGTATACGGCAGGTCTTGTGAGTTCTTATTATACAGCAGTGCTTTTGGAGTGTTCTTGGTATACGGCAGGTCTTGTGGGGTGTTCCTGGTATATGGCAGGTCTTGTGGGGTGTTCCTGGTATATGGCAGGTCTTGTGGGGTGTTCTCGGTATACGGCAGGTCTTGTGGGGGGTTCTCGGTATACGGCAGGTCTTGTGGGGTGTTCTCAGTATACGGCAGGTCTTGTGAGTTATTATACAGCAGGTCTTTTGGAGTGTTCTTGGTATACAGCAGGTCTTTTGGGTGTTCCTGGTATATGGCAGGTCTTGTGGAGTGTTCTTGGTATACAACAGGTTTTGTGGGGTGTTTCTGGTATATGACACGTCTAGTGGGGTGTTCCTGGAATACGGCATGTCTATTGGGGTGTTCCTGGTATACAGCAGGTCTTGTGGTGTGCCCCTGGTATACAGCAGGTCCTTTGGGTGGCGTGTTCCTGGTATACAGCACATCATGTGGGGTGCTCCTGGTATGCAGCAGGTCTTGTGGGATGTTCCTGGTACACAGCAGGTTTTGTGGGGTGTTCCTGATATATGGCAGGTCTTTTGGAGTGTTCTCAGTACGTCAGGTCATGTGGGGTGTTCTCGGTATACGGCAGGTCTTGTGGGGTGTTACCGGTATACGGCAGGTCTTGTGGGGTGTTACCGGTATACGGCAGGTCTTGTGGGGTGTTCTCGGTATACGGCAGGTCTTGTGGGGTGTTCCCGGTATTCGGCAGGTCTTCCCAGTATACAGCAGGTCTTGTGGGGTGTTCTCACTATACGGCAGGTCTTGTGGGGTGTTCTCAGTATACGGCAGGTCTTGTGGGGGGTTCTCGGTATACGGCAGGTCTTGTGGGGTGTTCTCAGTATACGGCAGGTCTTGTGGGGGGTTCTCGGTATACGGCAGGTCTTGTGGGGTGTTCTCAGTATACGGCAGGTCTTGTGAGTTCTTATTATACAGCAGTGCTTTTGGAGTGTTCTTGGTATACGGCAGGTCTTGTGGGGTGTTCCTGGTATATGGCAGGTCTTGTGGGGTGTTCCTGGTATATGGCAGGTCTTGTGGGGTGTTCTCGGTATACGGCAGGTCTTGTGGGGGGTTCTCGGTATACGGCAGGTCTTGTGGGGTGTTCTCAGTATACGGCAGGTCTTGTGAGTTCTTATTATACAGCAGGTCTTTTGGAGTGTTCTTGGTATACAGCAGGTCTTTTGGGTGTTCCTGGTATATGGCAGGTCTTGTGGAGTGTTCTTGGTATACAACAGGTTTTGTGGGGTGTTTCTGGTATATGACACGTCTAGTGGGGTGTTCCTGGAATACGGCATGTCTATTGGGGTGTTCCTGGTATACAGCAGGTCTTGTGGTGTGCCCCTGGTATACAGCAGGTCCTTTGGGTGGCGTGTTCCTGGTATACAGCACATCATGTGGGGTGCTCCTGGTATGCAGCAGGTCTTGTGGGATGTTCCTGGTACACAGCAGGTTTTGTGGGGTGTTCCTGATATATGGCAGGTCTTTTGGAGTGTTCTCAGTACGTCAGGTCATGTGGGGTGTTCTCGGTATACAGCAGGTCTTGTGTGGTGTTCTCGGTGTACGGCATGTCTTGTGGGGTGTTATCGGTATACGGCAGGTCTTATGGGGTGTTCTTGGTATATGGCAGGTCTTGTGGGGTGTTCCCGGTATACAGCAGGTCTTGTGGGGTGTTCTCGATATACAGCAGATCTTGTGGGGTGCTCCCGGTATACGGCAAGTATTGTGGGGTGTTCCCGGTATACGGCAGGTCTTGTGGGTTGATCCCGGTATACAGATCTTGTGGGCTGTTCCCAGTATATAGCAGGTCTTATGGGGTTTTCCTGGTATACAGCAGGTCTTGTGGTTTGTTCCTTGTATAACGTCTTGTGGGGTTCTCCTGGTATACAACAGGCCTTGTGGAGTGTTCTCAGTATACGGCAGGTCTTGTGAGGAGTTCTCATTATACAGCAGTGCTTTTGGAGTGTTCTTGGTATACGGCAGATCTTTTGGGGTGTTCCTGGTATACAGCATGTCTTTTGGGGTGTTCTCGGTATATGGCTGGTCTTGTGGGGTGTTCTCAGTATACGGCAGGTCTTGTGGGGTGTTCCCAGTATACAGCAGGTCTTGTAAGGTGTTCTTGGTATACGGCAGGTCTTTTGGGGTGTTCTTGGTATATGGCAGGTCTTGTGGGGTGTTTCTGGTATACATGTCTAGTGGGCTGTTCCTGGAATACAGCAGGTCTTGTGGGATGTTCCCAGTATACAGCAGGTCTATTGGGGTGCTCCTGGTATACAGCACATCATGTGGGGTGCTCATGGTATGCAGCAGGTCTTATGGGATGTTCCTGGTACACAGCTGGTTTTGTGGGGTGTCCCTGCTATATGGTAGGTCTTTTGGAGTGTTCTTGGTATGTCAGGTCATGTGGGGTGTTCTCGGTATACGGCAGGTCTTGTGGGGTGTTACCGGTATACGGCAGGTCTTGTGGGGTGTTACCGGTATACGGCAGGTCTTGTGGGGTGTTCTCGGTATATGGCAGGTCTTGTGGGGTGTTCCCAGTATACGGCAGGTCTTGTGGGGTGTTCCCAGTATACAGCAGGTCTTGTAAGGTGTTCTTGGTATACGACAGGTCTTTTGGGGTGTTCTTGGTATAAGGCAGATCTTGTTGGGTGTTCTTGGTATATGGCATGTCTTATGGGGTGTTATTGGTATATGGCATGTCTTATGAGGTGTTCCCGGTATACGGCAGGTCTTGTGGGGTGTTCCCGGCATACAGAAGGCCTTGTGGGGTGTTCTCGATATACAGCAGGTCTTGTGGAGTGTTCCCGGTATACAGCTGGTCTTGTGGGGTGTTCCCGGTATACGGCAGGTCTTGTCGGGTGTTCCTGGTATACAGCAGGTCTTGTGGTTTGTTCCTGGTATAGTCTTGTGGGGTTCTCCTGGTATACGACAGGCCTTGTGGAGTGTTATTGGCATACGATAGGTCTTGTGGAATTTTCTCAGTATACGGCAGGTCTAGCGGGGTGTTCCCGGTATATGGGAGGTCTTATGGAGTGTTCTCATTATGCAGCAGGTTTTGTGGGGTGTTCTTGGTATACAGCAGGTCTTGTGGTGTGCTCCTGGTATACAGCAGGTCTTGTGGGGTGTTCCTGGTATATGGCAGGTCCTTTGGGGTGTTCCTGGTATACAGCACATCATGTGGGGTGCTCCTGGCATGCAGCAGGTCTTGTTGGATGTTCCTGGTACACGGCAGGTTTTGTAGGGTGTTCCTGCTATATGGCAGGTCTTTAGGGGTGTTCTCAGTATACAGCAGGTCTTGTGGGGCATTTGCAATATATGGCAGGTCTTGTATGGTGTCACCTGTATATCGAAAATCTTGTGGGGTGTTCTCGGTATATGGCAGATCTTGTGGGGTGTCTTTCATATATGGCAGGGCTTATGGGGTGTTCCCGGTATTCAGCAGGTCTCATGGAGTGTTCTCGATATAAGGAAGGCTGTGTTGTATTCCCAGGAAACAACAGGTCTTGTTGGGTGTTCCTGTTATACGGCAGGTCTTGTGGGGTGTTTTCGGTATACAATAGGTCATGTGGGTGTTCCCTAGTATGTGGCAGGTGTTTAGGGTGTTCCTGGTATACGGCAGATCCTGTGGGGTTTTCCTTGTATTCAACAGATCTTTTTCTGTGTTTCTGGAGGTGTTATTACTTACCAAAAGTGGTCTAAGGAAAGAAACTCGGTAAACAAGTGATAGGGTCATCGCACCCAAGGTCATTGATGTGTATGGGGTTTGAAAGCTAACCCCTCTGGTCCCTCCTTACAGAAGGGGAACTAAAGTACACATGTATATGAAAGTTACCGCTGGTTATGATAAAAAGGTGTCGATACGCAGAGCATCGCAGCTATGGTATAGTGTCAGGACACAGAGCATTGTTGTATAGGTCATTCCCATTATAAAATGAGGCAGACTCTGCACTTCGGAGACTTATCTGCATCATGTTTCCATTGCGCGGCGGCGTTTAATGCTGACTTTTCAATTCGTAAAAGCCGCGTCGTAAAAACAAATACATTTTTCACCCATAAAGCATTCATTAATTTGCATTGAGTGGTTATTTTCCCACAGGTATCAGTCGCGTTGACCGCTGATATAATCAGCATTTGTATCCATGCTAATTAAAAATAAGTGCTGCGTCCAGCAGAAATTCACATTAAAGGAAGTTCCATTATCATTCGCTCAAAGGTAGGGAATTCAGGCAATTGCTCAGCGGCGGCAGGATGACAGCGGAAGGATGTGTGCCACCATAACCTGTCTTGGATAGACAGGCGGGGACCACCGGAAATGACAGTGATAGATTTCATGGCTTAAGACTTGACATGCGAGATGTATTTCTTGAGTAGATATTGTTTTTAGTGTTTTCTATTTGCTCGGCTGCATTGCAAGATGTTTGACTTGTCTCTTCCACATGAGGTCTGGGGTGTAGAAAGTGCATCAATCAGACGAGAAAGCGACAGTCGGAGGTCTGATGGCCGGAAGATCTGCGTTCAAGTAATTCCTTAGGCCGATTTCGCACGTCTAACGTTCACAGTCTGAGCACGGATCACGATGTCCAAGAGTGGCCACAGGTCTCCTCCCGAGCACGGAGCACGATGTCCAAGACCGGCCACAGGTCTCCTCCTGAGCACGGATCACGATGTCCAAGAGCGGCCACAGGTCTCCTCCTGAGCACGGATCACGATGTCCAAGAGCGGCCACAGGTCTCCTCCCGAGCACAGATCACGATGTCCAAGAGCGGCCACAGGTCTCCTCCTGAGCACGGATCACGATGTCCAAGAGCGGCCACAGGTCTCCTCCTGAGCACGGATCACGATGTCCAAGAGCGGCCACAGGCCTCCTCCTGAGCACGGATCACGATGTCCAAGAGCGGCCACAGGTCTCCTCCCAAGCAGAGATCACGATGTCCAAGAGCGGCCACAGGTCTCCTCCCGAGCACAGATCACGATGTCCAAGAGCGGCCACAGGTCTCCTCCCGATCACGATGTCCAAGAGCGGCCACAGGTCTCCTCCCGAGCATGGATCACGATGTGCAAGAGCGGCCACAGGTCTCCTCCCGAGCATGGATCACGATGTCCAAGACCGGCCACAGGTCTCCTCCTGAGCATGGATCACGATGTCCAAGACCGGCCACAGGTCTCCTCCTGAGCACGGATCACGATGTCCAAGAGCGGCCACAGGTCTCCTCCCGATCACGATGTCCAAGAGCGGCCACAGGTCTCCTCCCGAGCACAGATCACAATGGCCAAGAGCGGCCACAGGCCTCCTCCCTAGCACGGATCACGATGTCCAAGAGCGGCCACAGGTCTCCTCCCGATCACGATGTCCAAGAGCGGCCACAGGTCTCCTCCCGAGCACGGATCACGATGTCCAAGAGCGGCCACAGGTCTCCTCCCGAGCACGGATCACGATGTCCAAGAGCGGCCAAAGGTCTCCCGATCATGGATCACGATGTCCAAGAGCGGCCATAGGTCTCCTCCCGAGCACGGATCACGATGTCCAAGAGCGGCCACAGGTCTCCTCCTGAGCACGGATCATGATGTCCAAGACCAGCCACAGGTCTCCTCCCGAGCACCGATCACGATGTCCAAGACCGGCCACAGGTCTCCTGACCAAAACTCTTTAGCCTAACATTTAGCTATGTTCACACGTTGCGTTTTTGCTGTTTTTTTTCTGCAGGAAACTTGCTCTCTTGGCAGTCAAGAAGCTTCATACAAAAAGCAGGTTTTGCGGAGTTTTATTGCATTTTTTTACTGCGTTTATTGTCTCTTGTGCATGCTGATAAACTTTAGTTCCCCCCGCCCCCCAAAAAAGTAACGATGATCAAGGTGAGGAAGAACCTGGTAGTAAATGTGAAAGTTACCTGCAGTGCCACCAACAGTTTAAGTGAAGTATTACACAATTTTTTTGGGGGTAATCTATGGTCTTTTTATGTAAAGCACAAATATAATGAGCTCTTAAAAGATGCATTTGGCTATTAGATCACTGGTACTGCACTGGAGAATTGGTTTTCTAAACTGGACAATTCACCTACATACTAAGCGTTTTTCCCCCAGATGCAGATAACGAAAATGTTTTGGGTTTTTTATTTTTTTTCTTCTGCATTTGTTGGTTATAACAAAATAGTTTCCTTTATATAAATGGCTTCATCAGCATTTTTCCTTCGAATATATACAAGTATATAAAAAAAAGCACTGCAGAGGAATATAGCAGATCTCTGCAGTTTCCTCCGCTCTGCCTCCACAAGTTTTGTGTTGCTTCCATAGCAACAAATAAATATATGTGACTCAGGAGAAAAAAAAAGGAGAACCCGAAATTATGTCCTAATGTCCGTTACCGCAGAAGATCTTGGCTACTTCCTGGTATAATGTCCCCCATCCTGGCTCCATCCTGGTATAATGTCCCCCCTCCTGGTATAATGTCCCCCATCCTGGTATAATGTCCCCCATCCTGGCTCTATCCTGGAATAGTGTCCCCCATCCTGGCCCTTCCTGGTATAATATCCCCTATCCTGGCTACTTCCTGGTATAATGTCCCCCATCCTGGCTCCTTACTAATATAATGTCCCCTATCCTGGCTCCTTCCTGGTATAATGTCCCCCATACTGGTATAATGTCCCCCATCCTGGAATAATGTCCCCCATCCTGGGCCCTTTATTGGTATAATGTCCCCCATTCTGGCTCCTTCCTGATATAATGTCCCCTATCCTGGCTCCTTCCTGGTATAATGTCCCCCATCCTGGTATAATGTTCCCATCCTGGGCCCTTTCCTGGTATAATGTCCTCGATCCTGACTCCTTCCTGGTATATTGTCCTCCATCCTGGTCCCTTTCCTGGTATAATGTCTCTCATCCTGGCTCATTCCTGGTATAATGTCCCCATCCTGGTATAATGTCCCCATCCTGGCCCCTGCAGTTCCTTTTCAGCTGAATGAGTCTCCTCTGATGCACATCCAAGTGAAATAGGCGATGGGTCAGCCCACCACCCGCACAGACCCGGTCGCACCCTTTTCGACCGTGATCGTTACACCCCTGTCAGAGTATCTGGAGGATATAGATGTTGCCATTTTTTGCACTAAGTTCTTGAAAACGGCATATGCAGTTTTTACATAAAGTCAAAAAATTGTCTTTTTTTTTTTTTAGGTTAGAGACAAAAACAAAGTCACACCTTTCACAAATTGATTAAAAAATCTGCGCCATAATATTTGGATTACAAAAAGATACGGTACTTCTAGAATGGGAAATTGGAGTGGATGGATGAATCAGGTGAAAACATCTGGAAACCTTAAAACGCCAGATAAAAAAATAGCAAACAGACTTCAAAAAAGGCGCAAATAAAAATAATAATATGGTGGCATAAAAAATGCAAAAATTAAACAAAAAAGGGAGCAAAGGCAATAATCAATTGGATCCTTTTTTTAGGCTACGAATGAAAATATCAAGCAGAAAAATTCTGTGCGGGTTCAAGGCTGAGAATTTTTGCACTTTGATGGTAGATTTCACTGCAGTTTGAATGTAAATATAATGCGTTACTGGTCGGTATGGCGGTGTTATTTAGTGGAGGATACCTTGACATACGTCATCTGTGGAGGAGCCGCCATATATTTGCTGTCTTCCTATACTTCAACCTTCATTTCCATTTGCTGCTTAAAGGAATTTCCTATAAGTCGCGGCTGTGCAGATCCGATCAATATCCAATGCGCACAAATATGCATTTCCCATTTCCTAGGAATAAAGGCCATCAACAATACAGTAAGCCGCGCGTCAAGCCATGGGCGCCCCGTGATGGATGACGAAGCTCCCGACTTTACATTTGCAAAATCAATCTCTTATTTTCAGGAGACAAATAGACTTTGTGCACACTTCACCTGCCAGAGCTCGGTATCCCGTCATACTTAATAAATGTGTGCGCGGTGAGAAGCTAATTACTGTACGGAGTTATCTGGGATGATTATTATTCTATTTATGGCCCATATCTACTAAGCTGGTCACGCCAAGCGCCAAGTTTCAGCTTCTGCCCAACCATCGGCAAGTGAAAACACGTGGCCACGTGGTGGATTGGCAGGGGCAATTAGGAACTGAAGCACCTGCTTCAATTCCCTCATTTTCGAGTGGGTAGTGTATCATCCATTCTGTCAGCACAATATTATTATATTATTATAAAGCCTTTACTAGCTACGTCTGTTCGGCAACTACGATTTTTTTGTAGCAAGCCCAATGGTTTTTGGAGATAAAATAATCGCTAGACTGAGTAAGCAGATATGTGAAATGTTTATTACATTGGTACAGAGGGAGTAATGATCACACACATTATAATTACAGCATACTTAGCGCCCCATACAGTTAGTAGAGCCTCATTCTTGGGTACACCCAGGTGTCAGGGCTCGGCCTGCTTAACAAAGGCTTACTTGGAGACTTCCTACGTTGCTGTGCGGATTGTGGGGACAACAATGCAGACGTGTTCCTTGGCTGGCTGTAGAGCTTTTCTTGTGAACTTCCATGTCTCCAGGACCTACTATGCATCCACTCTATGCCACCGTCGTTCCCCAGATCCCCATGCCTTCTGTCTTTGGGTTTCTCTTGTATAAGAGATGATGGATCCCAAGTGATAGGACACGTAGGTTCAGGCAAACACCTTAGTTTTGGCTCATCACGTGTTACGCAATGTGGTCCTACACCACCTTCCTGCCACGGGGACATGTGTCTATTTGCATCTCTCCTCAATCCCATGGATAAATCCAATGGGAAGACACCTAGGGAGCCATCGGGGTTGGTGAGCGAGGTCTGCAGGACAGAACCATGATGGCTTCCAAAATGTCTTGCCGAGTAGGTGTTATGTGTGCTTTGTTCACCAGCCAACATCCTGATCGGTGCAGGAGAACTAGTTGTGGGTGTCCTCTGATCTCTGCTGCGCTGGAAGACCTCTGATGTTTTCTCACCATCAGGAAAACACTTCTTTGTTCTTACTCTTGACGGATTTTGCACCTCGGAGATGTCTTCTAAGGAAGCTCTGCTTAAACATTCTTGGCGAGTGGCCCGTGGAATGACGATGTGTCTGATGTCGCTCGAAGGAACTTTTTGGGTAAATGGCAAATCTGTTGGCAAGTCATTTGCCAATCTCCATCTAACTTGGGGGCTATTGGCGATCAATGGTGAACTGGTCGTCTTCCTAGCTGTCCTCACCCTGCAGAAACTCGACGATTTCCTCTCTGGTCTGCTCGGCTTAGGATTGCCACCTGAAGAAATCAGGATATTGGGTAGACTTTGGGATGGTATTTGTCTGTACTGGCGTGAGAGGTTACCATCAGATCCGTAACGGATGGGCTGGTGCAAAATATCCCTGGGATTTAGGTGGTCCTCTGGGTTCGCCTATACAAACAATAATAAATGTCATGGATATACCAGGTGACAAGCCATAGAAATGCAACACAAGCAGCTCGATGTGACATTCAACAGGGACATTCATAAGATCCAGGTCTTGCTACCCTACTAGGAACAGATATGGACAATGTTTTATAATAACGGATGCTTTAAAGCAATGGTCTACAATCTGTCGTAGAGTATGAATCCCCTAATGCGCACTGACAAGCGAATGGGGCTGAGCTACAAAACTAGATTTTTTCAGAAGACCCTAACTTCCTATATTGTTTAGTTGCCCCTCCATTACTCTCTCTTCCATGTCTTCGCCAGGGTACATCCTCGATTATTCCTCATTTGGTAGATTGTGAGCCCTCACGGGCAGGGTCCTCTCTCCTCCTGTACCAGTTATGACTTGTATTGTCTAAGATTATTGTACCTGTTTTTATTATGTATACCCCTCCTTACATGTAAAGCGCCATGGAATAAATGGCGCTATAATAATAAATAATAATAATTCGGCCGTATTTTCATAATCGAACAAGACTCACCATCTTTATAAGTGTGTGAGCCGGACTGTTGCTGGGAAATGGCTGATACCGGATCGTGGGGGTCTGTATCGGCAGCCTTCCTCTCTGGGTCGTTTGCACCAATTTCCTAATGTCTGCACCCGTTTTACCGACAAATCCTAGATCTTTATACATATGAACATTACCTACGAAAGAATGAGAAAAATACTTCTTGATTTCTTATGTACACATATTTTTGCACACCTTGGAGCTATGCTGATGAGGGCTGCAGGAGAGCTGGATGTTGCACATTGCTAAAAGGGGTTGTCCACTACTAGGGCAACCTGCCAAAGATACCATATTTCCACTCGTAAAATAAAAATACACTCACGACTCTCAACGGCATCGTTCTAGCAATGTCTCTCCTGGGTTCCTCAGGGTTTGCGTGACATTATTATGCCACGTGAGCCCTTCAGCCAAACAAGGACCACTAATGGGCTGTAGACGTCCAATGGAAGTGAGAGCACTGAAACTTAATAGTCGCTGATTGGCTACAAGGCTCATGTGGCCAAAGCTTTGTTATGAGAGCCCTGGTGCTGATATTGCTGAACTGACTACGACGCAGAAGGGGAGTATAAAGTGATTTTATTTTCCAAGGGGAAATATAGTGTTTAAGATAAGGCTAGTAGTTGGCAACCGTTTGGACACCTTTGACGTGGGAAAATATATTTTTACCGATGTTAGTGGTTACCTTGAATTGATAAAATTGCACAATCTTCACCCTCATAGTATTTCTTCCAGTAACGTAGGCTGGATGTGGGGTCTGCTCTCTTCATTAGCTCATATATTAGCACATCTTCTATCGTTCACATATGCTTTCTCCATTTCCACATCCTGTATTCTCTGCCCTCCATAAGACTACATATGCTTTCTACCCTCTCTATGCTGTACAGATCTATGTACAACCCTTTCTCTCCTGATTTCTCTAAGGCCACGTTCAGTATTTGATCAGTATGTTACATCAGTATTTCTAAGCCAAAATAATGAGTGAAACAATCAGATGACACCATTTCTGCATTTTCACCCACTACTAGTGATGCAAAATAATGAGTGTGTGACACAGAGAAAAGAGAGGTAGGTAGTGGTGAATAGTCAGAAATAGGAGCAGGAGTTCCGATGGATTTGCAGAAGTTTTGAAGACTATTTAGCAAGATAAACAATATGAAGATGCTTAACCCCGTAGAAAGTACGGTCAATAGTGTACATAGCATGTAAGTGGTTACAGAGAGAAAAGGAGTTACTTTTTTTTTTATCCCTAAACCAATGGGGCGCTGATGAGTTTATATAATAAGCTGCAATTCAGACAAAAAAGTAAAAAGTTCAACTTTCGTTAAAATGTAAAATATAATTTCTTCCCTTAAAAATGTTTTAATTATTATAGAAAAACACCAAAACATCAAAAAAGTAAGCTACATAGCCTTTATCCTGCATGGTATGCGCCATAAAAAAAAACTATGACAGAATTGCTGTTTTTTTGGTTACTCAACCTCCTAAACAAATGAAATAAAAAACGATAAAAAAGTATTTACTTTCTCAAAATGGTAAAATAAAATCTAAACCTCGTCTAGCAAAAGCTTCATCTATGGAAAAATAAAGAACTTATGGCTCTTAAATGTGGAAACATTTCTCAAGTGTTTTCATTGTGTCACAGTATAAAAAAAGAATGCAAAAAAAAAAAAGTACATTTTTTTTACAATAATTTTTCCAAATCATGCCAAAAGTAAAACTTTTGTTGCCAAAAAACTAAAAAAAAACAAAAAAAGGCTGCTGCATTAAGTATTAAATTAGCATGCGGTGTTAAAGGGTAGGACCTCTTGGCTGTGGATTTTTGACTGCGCACAAGGTGATATTTCCATGGCCGTCAATAAAGGGATGTTTCATTATGGATATTTCAGGTTTTGTTCTCTTTCTGAGCGATGACGACATTCGGAGGCAGACAGGCCGTGTATTTGTGAAGTGATTTGTATGAAGTTTCAGGCGCTGGGCCTGTGAAGCTGCCAAAACCCATCAATCTTGAAAAAACTTTTTAAGTATGCATCTCTTTTTAGGCGGCGGGAACTGGAAGCCGTGCGGCGGGGTGACCTAAATTCTTTCGAGGCGCGGGATTAGATGGAGCACTGTCCGCGCTCCCATCCCCTCGCGTGCAAACATTAATATTAACGTATCGCTAACGGGATAGTCTTATGTAAATCAATCGGCGCAGAGGCCATTAGTATAAAAAGAAAGACGGAGAAGAGATGATAATGAAAAACTATAACCCGTGTAGTCGTAACCGCGGCACCTACGTTGGGATGACAGTGGAGGCAAAGTTTCTTTTTCGTTCAGATGGATGAAAAATTAAAATGGAGCAAATTTACAACAACAACAAAAAAAAGATTAAAAATATCCTACAGTTTTGTGTCTTCAGGTCTAATGCCGGTGTGTGTGTCTCCGCGATTACAGCTCCATACGTTGAGTAGTATCCACCATTTATTAAAGAGCTTGCAGAACCATCTGTGACCGATGCAGAGAGGTCAGTTGAGTTGTCAAGTTGAACCTCTCCTATCTGCTGCCATCTACACTGCTCAAAAAAATAAAGGGAACACTTAAACAACAGAATATAACACCCTCAAAAAAGGAGTCGTTCTGCAGGTGGGGACCACAGACCACATCTCAGTACCAATGCTTTCTGGCTGATGTTTTGGTCACTTTTGAATGTTGGTTGTGCTTTCACACTCATGGTAGCATGAGACAGACTCTACAACCCACACAAGTGGTTCAGGTAGTGCAGCTCATCCAGGATGGCGCATCAATGTGAGCAGTGGCAAGAAGGTTTGCTGTGTCTGTCAGCGTAGTGTCCAGAGGCTGGAGGCGCTACCAGGAGACAG
Organism: Ranitomeya imitator; assembly: GCF_032444005.1. Classification (NCBI taxonomy): domain Eukaryota; kingdom Metazoa; phylum Chordata; class Amphibia; order Anura; family Dendrobatidae; genus Ranitomeya; species Ranitomeya imitator. Next base: position 16,375,340 of record NC_091291.1, on the reverse strand, counting down.
GCCAGTACACAGGAGATGTGGAGGTGGCCATAGGAGGGCAACAACCCAACAGCAAGACTGCTACCTCAGCCTTTGTGCAAGGAGGAACAGGAGGAGCACTGCCAGGGCCCTGCAAAATGACCTCCAGCAGGCCACAAATGTGCATGTGTCTGCACAAACGGTTAGACATTTACTCCATGAGGATGGTCTGAGTGCCCAACGTCCACAGATAGAGGTTGTGCTCACAGCCAAACACAGTGCAGGACACTTGGCATTTGCCACAGAACACCAGGATTGGCAAATTCACCACTAGCGCCCCGTGCTCTTCACAGATGAAAGGAGGTTCACACTGAGCACATGTGACAGACGGACAGAAACTGGAGATGCCGTGGAGAGCGATCTGCTGCCTGCAACATCCTTCAGCAGGACGGGTTTGGCAGTGGGTCAGTAATGGTGTGGGGTGGCATTTCTTTGGAGGGCCGCACAGCCCTCCATGTGCTCGCCAGAGATAGCCTGACTGCCATTAGGTACCGAGATGAGATCCTCAGACCCGTTGTGAGACCATATGCTGGTGCGGTTGGCCCTGGGTTCCTCCTAATGCAGGACAATGCCAGACCTCATGTGGCTGGAGTGTGTCAGCAGTTCCTGCAAGATGAAGGCATTGAAGCTATGGACTGGCCCGCCCGTTCCCAAGACCTGAATCCAATTGTACACATCTGGGACATCATGTCTCGAACCATCCACCAACGTCAAGTTGCACAACAGACTGTCCAGGAGTTGGTGGATGCTTTAGTCCAGGTCTGGGAGGAGATCCCTCAGAGGACCATCTGCCACCTCATCAGGAGCATGCCCAGGCGTTGTAGGGAGATCATACAGGCACGTGGAGGCCACACACACTACTGAGCATCATTTCCTTGTCTTGAGGCATTTCCACTGAAGTTGGATCAGCCTGTAACTTCATTTTCCACTTTGATTTTGAGCATCATTCCAATTCCGTGGGATATTAGTTGTGATTTACGTTGATCATTTTTAGGTTTTATTGTTCTCAACTCATTCCACTATGCAATGAATACAGATTTACAACTGGAATATTTCATTCAGTTATATCTAGGATGTGGGATTTTACTGTTCCCTTACTGTTTTTTTGAGCAGTGTATATTAAAGTCTGAGAAGATCCCTTTAGGCCAACGTACTGTGAAAGTCATGCTGTACTGGTTTAAAAGCCGGGGAGCCCGTATTGAGGTGGCCAGTCTCCTTGTCAAAAAGTGAAGTGTTTACAAGCTCTTTGTTATACAGCTTGCAAGCGCCGCCTGATCCCTGGATTCCAGACTGCCTCAATGCCCACCTAGGCTTATCTAAAGCTGCCCCTGCTTGGAGCATTGGAAAATTTGGGCCAGCGGCACGACCATGTGAATTATCTGGAGCCTAGATAGGTCCACCAGGGTCTTCTCCGTCGTATCTTGATAGTATCAAGCAATCGGGTTGCTGGTCTTCCTCTTCATCTTGTTCCTTCTATTCTTCCAACCATGATGTCCTTATCACACAACCCCCTCGGGAAAGCAGAAAGGCGGGAGGCAAGGGAGCGATGAGCTGCTTAAGTAATGAATGGTCCCCAGAGATCTTTTAAGACCTAATGAGGAACATCTAATTTAACAACAATATAACCAAAGGAGAAAAAAACCATATTTCCCGCGACAACATAAACTTGTCCCTGTTCACCAGAGACTTTTTTTTTTTAACGGTCTTCAGCTCTATCTTGAGCAATGGCGACTTGATAGATGAACGCTCTCTAGGAAGATCGACCTTGTGCAAGCCTAGATAGGTCCATCAGGGTCTTCTCCGCCGTTATCTTGATAGTATCAACCCATCGAGTTGCTGGTCTTTCTCTTCGCCTTGTTCCTTCTATTCTTCCAACCATGATGTCCTTCTCCAACAAAGAACCCCCTCGGGAAAGCAGGAAGGCGGGAGGCAAAGGAGCGATGAGCTCCTTAAGACTGAGAGTAACCCTCCTTTAAGTGATCATTGATGATTGATCCCAAGAGGTTTTTTATGACCTAATGAAGAACATCTAATTTAACAACATTACCGAAGGAAGAAAAAAAATATTTCCAATGACAACATAAACTTGTCCCTGTTCACACGAGACTTATTTTTTTTAACAGTCTTCAGCTCGATCTTGAGCCATGGCGACTTGATGAATGAACGCTCTGTAGGAAGATTGATCTTGTGCAAGCCAAGATAGGTCCACCAGGATCTTCGCCGCCGTTATCTTGATGGTATCAACCCATTGGGTTCCTGGTTTTCCTCTTTACCTTGTTCCTTCTATTCTTCCGACCATGAAGTCCTTCTCCAGTGATCGCTCTCTTCATATGATGTTTCCAAAGTAGACAAGTCGTAGCTCGGTGATTCTTGCTTCCAGTGACCTTTCTGTCTTGATTTGTTCCAAAATTGATTAGTTAGTCCTCCTTGCCATCCATGGTATCGTTAACATCCTTCTCCAGCATCACATTTCGAAGACGTTGATTCTTCTTCTTCCTTTATCGCACCCGAGATTATGCATATCGAATATCTAAATGACCAAAATAATAGAGACCCTGTTCTAATCCCTCTATTTTAGTGTCATTTTACACATTTGAAGAATTTAAAAAATTATGGATGGGGAACAGGCATCAGGCGGTTTCGCTTTTAATGAAAGATTCCCTTCAAATGCAAAGTTCTGAGAAACATTCAGTAAAGGTTGGGGGATGCAGCAAGGCTACAGCATGCGAGATTTCATTACAAACAGCGCCACCTGGTGAGCGATGGCGGCACGTCTCATGCAGTTTGTGGCGCCGCACTTAAGAAGTCATTTTAAGGATCTGTTCATGAAGCGACAACATTTCATCCGCTCTGTAAAGTCACTTCAGTAAATTAACTGCAGAACATAAGATCATAAATCAGAGAATCCAACAACCCTGGAATGATCTTCATTGATGTTCTTCATGCGCGAAGAGTGTGATCCCCTTTGCAACCACTAGGGGTCGCTGTAGTGAGGAAAGTTAAGTCCTGTAGCATAGTTCACATGATGAACTTTCTCGCGCCTCTAATAAACAATAAAAAGTTTTCAGATGGAATTTTTTTTCGCCCCCTTTCCGCAATATCTCCCCCTCCTTTAGAAAACATATTCTTGGTGCATTTTTTGTAGACTATTTTAGGCCACTTTTGCAGTAAAACTCGATATTGGCGCTGAGTCAATAGGATAACATCACTATCTAAATATATTTATTTTAGTGTGTTTTTTTTAGCCTTCTTCAATGCCATTTTTCACCGCAAAATTGGAAAATATATGCACTGCAAAGAAATGGGTCCAGACTTTCCCCCCCCACCCCCCAATTACAAGCATGCCATTCTTTTGATATAACTTTTCTTCTACAGGGAAAAAAAATGCATGTTAAAAAAAAAAAAAAACTTAACTCAGAGCCATTTAGGGGGCATGTGCCTCCAAGTGCGCCATAAAAAAAATAAAGTAATACCAACCTATAGGAAGGGTTAAAAATGTCAGATATCTCACCCTGGCGGTTTTCTCGGCCCAGACAAATATTAATGTGGAGGATATTGGCGTTGGCGTTCAGGGACCCCGTGTTCTAGCGACCTGCCGGGATTTCCATGAGAAGGTTGCAGCTGGCCCAATTATAGCAATATTTTAGGTAAATTGCTGGAGAAAATTGCTCACGATTGCTCAGAAATAGCTGCTCGCGCGCTGCCGGTCTCTGCATTCGGATCGTTAAGTAGCTGTGCAATCAAAGCGACCTACTTCTCGCCCCGCAGCAGATGACACCCAGCTGGGAGCTTGTAGGGCACCATGAGGATGAAGGCACAAGGACAGATGGGGAATGATAGGAGGATAACACGGGACCCCTATATCCGACAGCGTTTCTTCACTTCTTCTGGTCCTCTTCTGGGGTCTTCGAGCTTCTCGATACCTTGTTGGTAAGTTCTATAAAACTTCATCTCTTTCATGTACAATTCTCTTCCCCCCCCCCCCCCAAGTTGAATCTTCTCACGATAAGTCCAAAGTAACATCAGGTTCCAGTCTGCTTAGTGCAGTTTTTTAGTGTAAACTTCGGTTTCATTTGGTCCAAGATCTTTGTTTTGCAATTCTGTTTTTTTTTCCTCATTTTTGTTTATTTCGCGTCGACAATGACCTCATTCATTTTACTATTCGATACACTGAAAAAAGTCGGGAAGAAATTCCAAACTGGGGAGGAATTGAGTATTAAAAAAAACAAACAAACAAAAAAAAAAACCTAGCAATTCTGCCATTGTTTGTTTGGATCTTATGCTTACCATGCGGTAAAGAACTTTTTTTTTTCCTACGGGTCAGAAAAGTTATAGTTATACCAAATTTATAGATATAGTTATAATTGCATAAAATAAAATAAAAAGTTCCGTTCTTTCGTTTTTGTATGAGATATAGTTGTTTTTAACACAATTTTGGGGTCCGTACAACTTCTTGTTCTTATTTATTTCCACTTTTTTTCTTTTTCAGGGGGGATGAAAGCTGTGTGAAGTAACCGAAAAAAAAACCAAAACAGCAATTCTACCATTTTGATTTTTTTTTTCAGTTTTAGTGTGGCATAGAGGCGGTAAGCAGTCTCGTGGATGCGATGGCAATGCCTTGAAGGGGGACCGATAGGAGTTAGAAGAGGCCCCTCTTAAATGCTACTATCACGACTAACAGTAGCATCTAAGGGGCTAAACTGTTGAGATGGGAGCAGCAGTTTCTCTTAGGTGCTGGCTGTATAACACTGCCGACACCCATGCTCTATGGAGTGGTCTTTGCTCCATATAGAAATGATTAAGCTGCTTTCTAGAGCTAGGACACAACTCTTTGGTGCTACACACTGACCTTACCTGTCTGGTTGTGCGCAGGACTTCTCTGTACAGGCACCGCAGGTGGAGGAGGCTTCGTATCACGTAGGCGTCTCACCTTCTCGAGTATAGCTTGTCGGGTCTCACGTATCAGGTTGTGGCCGGGAAAAAACGAGTGTTTATTTAGCATGTTCACGATGTCCTTGGCTGCCTCCAAAGCGGGTGTTGATTGATTTCTGAAAGGAGACATTGTGGTTTCACAACTTCGGTCAGCTTGGTTCTCATCTTGAGGGTACAACTGGCACTTTTGTATTTCCTTGTCAAGCTGGTTGCAAAAGGCAGGATCTTGGTTTTGCTGGTTGTACCAGGTAGACTTGACGTCTTGCTGGATGCCCGAGAAATGATCATGGTCTTGCTGGTTGCACGAGGCACGCTCATGGTCTTGCTGGATGCGCGAGGCACGCTCATGGTCTTGCTGGATTCGCGAGGAATGCTCATGGTCTTGCTGGATTCGCGAGGCATGCTCATGGTCATGCTTGTTGCAAGAGGCACGCTCATGGTCTTGCTGGTTGTATGAGGCACGCTCATGGTCTTGCTGGATTCGCGAGGCACGCTCATGGTCTTGCTGGATTCGCGAGGCGAGTCGCGATGCACGCTCATGGTCGTGCTGGATTCGCGAGGCACGCTCATGGTCTTGCTGGATTCTCGAGGCACGCTCATGGTCTTGCTGAATTTGCGAGGTGCGCTCATGGTCTTGCTGGATTCGCGAGGCGAGTCGCGAGGCACGCTCATGGTCTTGATGGATTCGCGAGGCACGCTCATGGTTTTGCTGGATTCGCGAGGCACGCTCATGGTCTTGCTGGATTCGCGAGGCATACTCATGGTCTTGCTGGTTGCAAGAGGCACGCTCATGATCTTGCTGGATATGCGAGGCACGCTCATGCTGTTTGCAAGAAGCACGCTCATGGTCTTGCTGGATGCACGAAGCACGCTCATTGTCTGGCTGGTTGCACGAGGCACGCTCATTGTCTGTCTGATTGCACGAGGCACGCTCATGGTCTTGCTGGATTCGCGAGGCGAGTCGCGAGGCACGCTCATGGTCTTGCTGGATTCGCGAGGCATGCTCATGGTCTTGCTGGATTCGCGAGGCATACTCATGGTCTTGCTGGTTGCAAGAGGCACGCTCATGATCTTGCTGGATATGCGAGGCACGCTCATGCTGTTTGCAAGAAGCACGCTTATGGTCTTGCTGGATGCACGAGGCACGCTCATGGTCTTGCTGGTTGCACGAGGCACGCTCATTGTCTGGCTGGTTGCACGAGGCACGCTCATGGTCTTGCTGGTTGCACAAGGCACGCTCATGGTCTGGCTGGTTGCATGAGGCACGCTCATGATCTTGCTGGTTGTACGAGGCACGCTCATTATCTTCTTGGCTGCACTGTGCAGGCTCAGATATACGGGCTCGTATTTCAGGTGAATACTCTTTTTGAGAGGAATGCACATCTTGATTTTTTAATTCTGGTGTTGGAATAAGGCCTAAACAGAGTTGCCCCTGGCTTTGAGGTGTCCTTCCTCTGGGGTGGTCAGTGCCAGTCTTTGATAGATCCACCTTGGTTGTCTGGTTTACAATTCTCTCAATGTCAATAGATTTGATCTCATGATTGAAGATCCCTTGGTGATGGGTCAGGCGGTTTTCCGTAATGAACACTTGCCTAGGGTTACACGCGCCTTTCATTCCAGATTGAGAGACCATCTTCGCGACCATGTTGTTTCTTTGCTGGACTCCTTGGGGGAATGTCTTCTTCTTGAAGATTTCAGTATGCGACTTGAATTTTGCATTGTTCAGCTCTTTCTTAGTTTTTCGTCTCTTGACTTTTAGGGGTTTATTAGTCTTACAATCGTTGTTCTTGATCACGTTAGCATTGGAGTAAAAGACTGAACTGGAAATTGGTCCCAGGCTCGGGGGAAGCTTTGGATCGCTGTGACTGTGGTGGTCTCGAGACATCATCACCTACGTTGGAAACAGGATTAATATTGCCAATTGCCTAGGAACCTTTACTTTATACCCATTCATGAACTGGAAACTCTCTAGTGTGCACGCATGGACACTTTATTGTGCACGCTCACCTGCTGCAACTCACAGTGTTTAAAAGGGAAGATATATATCTTGGTACCGTGTTAGCCAGTGGATAGAAAAATATTTAGAATTGAGAGTCCTCAGTGGTTGATACCTTTTAATGGCTAACTGAAAAGATGGTAACAAATTGCAAGCTGTTTCTCAAAAGCTTGCAATTTGTTACCATCTTTTGAGTTAGCTATTAAAAGGTATCAACCGCTGAGGACTCTCAATTCTAAATATTTTTCAGTGTTTAAAGGGGTTTTTTCAGTTGTGATAAAAACCTTTTTCCCACAAATGAACTTCACTCATCCTCCCCTGGTCCAGCGCTGAGTCACAGCCACTGCCCCTGCTGTATTATACTGTCTGTAGTGCTGGCGTCACGTCAACAGCCAATAACTGAGCTCACTGATTGACTGCAGCGCTGTCGATGTGATGTCAGCTCTGCACAAAATAATAGACACCGGGAGCAGCAGTGCAGGCTAGTGATGAGCGAGCGTGCTCAGGTAAGGTGTTACTTGAGAATGCTTGTGTTCATTTTTGGCGTCCTCGAAAAAAAAAAATGCTCAAATCCCCGCAGTGGCTTGTCTCGTGACTGTTCGACAGCCGCGGCACATGCAGGGATTTCCTGTTTGTAGGGTAATCCTTACACGTGTTGCAGCTGTCAACCAGCTGTGACACATGCAACAGCAGAGACTCTAGCATTTTTTTTTTCGAGCACGCCAAAATTACTCGATTAGGACACAAGCATGCTTAGCTGAGCATGCTCGCTCTTCACTAGTGCAGACTTACACTGGACCTGGGGAGGGCGAGTAAAGATACCGGAGCCTTTCAGGGGGTTTCCTCTGAAACTGGAAAACTCCTTTAAGATAAAGAGTATTAATGCTGCAAAATGAGGCCGTTTAGGATCTAAAGTAGATACTGGAGATCAGCGGGCCATTAACGTTTGTGATTTTTGTCAGAACTTGCTGATTTTTGCTTCTGATGTGGATGAACTACTTGTGTTTCTCCCTTCTACTAACCTCACTCTACCCAACATCGAAATTACCCTGGAGGGTTCAACCATAACTCCCAAGCAGCATGCCCGCTGTCTTGGGGTCATATTCGGCACCGAACTTTCCTTTACTCCCTATATCCGATCACTCACTCGCTCCTGTCACCTACATCTCCAGAATCCGACCTTTTCTCACCATTGAAACTGCTAAGACTCTTACTGTCGCTTTCATTCATTCCCGTCTGGACTACTGCAACTCTCTTCTGATTGGTCTCCCTCTTTCCAAACTTTCTCCTCTCCAATCCATCTTAAATGCGGCAGCCAGGGACATATTTCTGTCCAGCCGCTTCACCGATGCCTCCATCTTGTGCCAGTCATTACACTGGCTACCCATTCGCTACAGGGTCCAGTATAAACTCATCTCTCTCACCCACAAAGCTCTCCGCAGTTCTGCACCGCCTTATATCTCCTCTCTCATCTCCGTCTATCGCCCTACACGTGCCCTCCGTTCTACAAATGACCTAAGACTAACATCCCCCGTAATCCGAACCTCGCACCTCCGTCTCCAAGACTTCTCTCGTGCTGCGCCAGCTCTCTGGAATGCACTTCCCCAGACGATCAGACTGATACCTAGCCCTGACCTATTCAAGCGCGCTTTAAAAACCCATCTCTTCAGACAAGCTGACCACATCAACTACTCAGCAAACTAACTTTGTCCTGTTCCCTCCTTCCAAATATTACTCTGAATCTGCCCCCTACTATTCATCTGTCTCCACACCCTCCATGCACACGATAACTGCACTTGATACTTGACTATTGCACTTAAACACACGGGTTGATGATCGGATCATGCAGCTTCATATGAAAATCCCTATTTATTATAATTGCCAGACCTGAAATAACGAGCACTTTTCACCTATTGTCCCCCCCCATTTCCTTGTAGATTGTAAGCTTGCGAGCAGGGACCTCACCCCTAATGTCACTGGTTAAATTGTCTTATCTTGTGCTGAATTTATTGTCTGTACATGTCCCCGCTTAATTGTAAAGTGCTGCGGAATATGTTGGCGCTATATAAATAAAAATTATTATTATTATCGATGTTAGGTTTCAGGTAAGAAGGATGGGGCTGTTGGATGTCAACATGTCCGATCCTTTTGCACTCAAGAGGGATGCATCATCGGTGTGTCTCCTGTCCCTTAGGAACACGTGCACTCTCGGATGAGCGTGCATGTGTGTGGGGGGAGGGGTGGTATAGCTCCCACCTAACTAGACTGGGTGCAGGGGTCACCCAGAGCCTAGGAGGGTCCGAACAGTGCAGACCAATAGCATTAAAGACCCCCGAACAGCTGAGGTCCACGTGCTGCAGGTTACATAGTGGACTCTGGGAGACCCCCAAGTGCATTATCTGGGCCCACCGAGACCTAACGTGTCAGGGCCCTCTATGTGATTGGTGGAGCCCCAGTCTGATGATGGGAGGGGGTCTAGTGTGTCGGACCCCCAATATTCATGTCGCCACCCTACGCACCGCCGCCGTACATGAGGCCTCCAGGAGCACGGGCCCCGTCTACAGCGCAAACGTAACACAACTCCATCATCTGTGACTAAAAATAATGAAAATATATAAAAGTTACAGTTAAATATAAAACAGCCTCACAGTCATGATACCATACCGTCCACTATCACAGAGGGCTGTAATACCAATATCATGTCACACGTTATTATACCTATGGCTTACATAACGGTCTCCAGAAACAATATGGCGGCGCAGGGAAGCCAGACCCTCGCTCTAACGCTCTACGACGTCACCGAAACCGTCTATCCATTCTAATCACCCCTGCTTGCGCCACATGGTATCACCCAGATTGCATCTCTATACCGGCGAGGTTGGCTCATAACATTCTAAAATAGGGGGGAAATCATGATCGCCCCTCCAAAGGCAATCATGGTTCAATCTGAATGTAAAGACTGGGCTGTTCCATTGCAATTTATAGGGGGTGCAAAGTTTTCATTTCCGCATTAATAGAGCTACTTCCTGGACAAATCCATTCAGCACATTACAGAAGGGGGGGGGAAGAATTGTTAGTTGCCGACTTGGTAGTTCTGGGAAGTGGGATTTGTCAGAGGGGGCTCCCCCGCTGTATTCGCAGGGTGGCGCGGCCCAGGAGGGAGGATTCCTGCTGGAGACAGTGGAAGGAAGGGAAGAGCAGGTGAGGCGCAGGAGTCACACACTGCCGGCCATACGCGGGGCCGCCGGGTCACTGCATGAGGGGAATGTGTGCACCTAACGTGCTACGTGTGCGCGCCAGGGCAGAGTGAAGGCAGCTGCCCATAGCAACCAATCAGAGCCCAGCTTTCATTTTGCGGCTTGGTTGCTATGGGCAACGACTTTGCTTCAGTTTGACCCCTTCTGCCGCCATTTTTCTTTTTTGCGCTTTCGTTTTTAGACTTTTTTTTGGGGGGTGGGGTGGGGATGGGATAAATGCCCCTTGTCAGAGCTCAGGACGCTGCTGGCGGTCGGAAGGGGTTAATTTTAATTGTTTGGATTTTCTTAAAGGGGACCCCCTCGAAGGGAAACTTTGACCCCCCTTTTGTATCGGGTGGGCGGCGATTTGCATCATGTAATGCTCCCGGGACGTACAATCGGCCATCGCCGCTGCCTGTTGACGTCACCGCGTCCGTCTGGCACCGAATATTGGGACTTTCGCATCACCGTGAACTGAAACTACAACTCCCAACGTGGACATCAATCTTCCATTACTCTTTCTTTTTTTTTCCCTCCAGGACACAATGTGTGACAGCGACAAGAACCCCGCGGCGGTCCCCACCCCTGCGACAGACGTGCAGGGGGATGGGCGCTGGATGTCCGTGGTTAGTACCGATCTTTTACTACTACTACACCCAACAGCTGTTGCAAAACTACAACTCCTGAATACCGGGAGACGGTTCTCCGGGCCACGGATTAGTGACTTTGGCCACCATAGCCTGCAATTGTACAAGAACAGACCCCTTTTTTCACCCAGGACTCGGCCGCATACTGCAAAGCTGGGAGTTGTAGTCCCTACAGCAGGAGAAGCTGCAAAAAAAAAAAGTCTGATCAGAACGTGACGGGAGAAAACTATTTGCTTTATTGCAGATTTTACCGTGTGCATAAAATCCGTGTGCATAAAATCCATGTGCATAAAATCCATGTGCATAAAATCCTCAGAAAGAATTGTGGATTTTAAAGAAACAGATATTTTCTGCTGAGGGGAAAAAAATGTCTGATCGGTTCATCCTCCCTTGTTCTTTTGTTTGTCTTTCAGCACAATCACTTTGTGGCCAGCAGCAAAGACAAGGAGCCGGAGGTCGTCTTCATCGGAGACTCCAATCTGCAACTTCTGCACCAGTTGGAGGTGAGAGCTGAGGAATGACACCAGCGGCTCCAGCCGGGGGGAGTTACACTTTATTCCAGGGGTGGGGAAAACAAAATTTCTGCAATGGGCCATTTAGATATTTATACTATTATTTGAGGGCAACAAACCATTATTATTTGGTAAAACCTTTAATTCGCCTCTCATGTGATGGCTGGAGCGGCTTCTTTTTGGAGCCCTTGTGATGTTGCTTCTCGTAACTGCTTTTTCAGATTAGCGCCGGTCTGGAGCGCAGGCGACTCTTTGTGATAAGTTTTGTAAAGAACTCACAGCAGTAAGTTACGAACAGAGATGTAGAATACGCTGCAGGTCTCCTCTCGGGGGAAATTCATCTATGCTCACGTTATATTTATAGAACGCAAGTGGTAGGACGTCTGTAGTACATGCATCGCATAGGAGACGCTGAGGCTGGAAAATATACATCACATAGGAGGTGCTGAGACTACTACATATACATCACAAAGGAGACGTTGAGGCTGCTGTATATACAGCACTTAGGGAGATGCTGAGGCTGCTGTATATACAGCACTTAGTGAGATGCTGAGGCTGCTGTATATACAGCACTTAGGGAGATGCTGAGGCTGCTGTATATACAGCACTTAGGGAGATGCTGAGGCTGCTGTATATACAGCACTTAGGGAGATGCTGAGGCTGCTGTATATACAGCACTTAGGAGATGCTGGAGCATATACATCACATTGGAGACGCTGAGACTGCTGTATATACAGCACTTAGGAGATGCTGGAGCACATCCATCACCAGAGACGCTGAGGCTGGGGTATATACACCTAACATAGAAAAATTAAGAAAAACATACCATAAAGTAACAGCCTTACCAAAACCTGTCAGATGATGAATGCACTAGCAGAATGCAGCAGGCCCCCATTAGATGTTGAGACTGCTGAATTTTCATCCATCACATAGGAGACACTGAGACTGCTATATACACAGTACCGTACTTAGGAGACGCTGGGGCTGGAGCATATAAATCACATAGGAGATTCTGGGACTGCTGTATATACATCACATAGGAAACTCTGGGAATTCTGTATATACATCACATAGGAGACTCTGGGAATTCTGTATATACATCACATAGGAGACTCTGGGAATGCTGTATATACATCACATAGAAAACTCTGGGAATGCTGTATATACATCACATAGGAGACTCTGGGAATGCTGTATATACATCACATAGGAGACTCTGGGAATGCTGTATATACATCACATAGGAGACTCTGGGAATGCTGTATATACATCACATAGGAAACTCTGGGAATGCTGTATATACATCACATAGGAAACTCTGGGAATGCTGTATATACATCACATAGGAAACTCTGGGAATGCTGTATATACATCACATAGGAAACTCTGGGACTGCTGTATATACATCACATAGGAGATGCTGGAGCATATATATTACATAGGAGGCGCTTGAGACTGTTGTATATACATCCCATAGGAAATGTGCAGACTGCTGTATATACATCACATAGGAAACACTTGTGTTGGAGTATATACAGCAGGAGAAATTGGGACTGGAGTATATACATCACAGGAGACGCTGGGGGCAGGAGCAGGTATATCACAGTAGACGGGGGTTGCTGCTGTCCTCCTCGGTGGGATGGGAGCGCATCACGATATGTTCAGATACTGCAGTTTTCAGTAGTGAATGCTCACAGTACAAGAAGGGAGTAAAGGGCCGGTGGCTGGAAAAACGCGACTGCCTGCGTCCTGAGCACTGTAGTCCCCTGGAATCTGCCCGAGGACCACAGGGAAAAGGTAATTGGCCCGGGGGCCAGAGGTTGCCCGCCCTTGGTTTATTCTAGGGCTACGTTATAGGGGTTATCAACTATCCAGAGGCTTTGCCACAAAAACCTAGTGTACAACTAGCTCACATTACGACTGCAGTAAGTGCGGGCGGGGTCTGGTCATGTGTGTGACATCACTTCTTGCACCCTTTAGCGCCTTTCATATGGCACTAAAGGTTGTTTATCCTAATAAATGAAAAAACAAATATTTATGGTCTCTTACCGCCAGCCTAGGTAAAGCAGACAGCTGTGAGGTGATATTATCATGTTGGAAAGGTCCCTGGATATTGGCCCCTTCCCACCCTAAAAATACCAGCCTGTGGCCTCCCTAAAATTGGCGAATCCCATGAGATGCCCCTATTCTGGCACTTGCCTTCGCTCTTCCCCCATTGCCCTGATGTGGTGGCAATCGGGGTAATGGTGCTTGGGGTTGATGACCGCTGTGATTTGCCAGAAATATACTTTAAAAACTGCTTTTTGTTATGTGTCTTCTTCGTTCTCAGATCTGGAGGGAGCTCTTCTCTCCGCTACACGCCCTGAACTTCGGGGGACTGGGTGACGGCACCCAACACGTCCTATGGAGACTGGAAAATGGGGAACTGAAACACATCAAACCAAAGGTAAATCGCCAAACGTTTATATTACGAATTGATAAAGGTCCACAAGGACCAGCGTAATCAATCATTTCCATCCTTATAGATTATAATGGGAGTTTTCCCTTTTCTCACACTTTTGCAGAGCCCCACCTAACGTTTCAGTGTTGGTGGGGTCACCAGGGATCCTTACATGTATCAATTGTCCTGTAAAGTAAATTCCGTCCTTCTGCCACAAGGGGGAGCAAATTGTATAATTATTGCTGCTTCCATTAGGCAGCACATGAAGCCTTGCAGTGAGCTCCCTCTAGTGGTGGATGCAGGATGTGTAGCAGTAAGCAGAGGATTTAGAGCTCTGGCCCCTATAAAGAATTCTCAGCAAAAAAACTAAACTAAATTGTGGATATGCTTTCCAGACACACACCCATATTTTTTCTCTTCACCATCCGAAACAATATGATAACCATTTTTGTTGTTGTTGTTGTTGTTGTAATACTGACCTTTTTGATCTGCAGAAAAAGTAGATATTAACCCATGAACACTGAGTGAGTGGGAAGGAGCTGGGCTTCTCTGATTGGGTGAGAGAAGCGGGACTCACAGGCTTTCTATAGGAGTGGATGGAGGAAGCAGGACTCTCAGGCTTCTCTGAGTGGGTGGCAGAAGCGGGACTCTCAGGCTTTCTGTATGAGTGGGTGGCGGAAGCAGGACTCACAAGCTTTCTCTATGAGTGGGTAGAGGAAGCAGGACTCACAGGCTTTCTGTATGAGTGGGTAGAGGAAGCAGGACTCTCAGGCTTTCTATATGAGTGGGTAGAGGAAGCAGGACTCTCAGGCTTTCTGTATGAGTGGGTAGAGGAAGCAGGACTCTCAGGCTTTCTCTATGAGAGGGTAGAGGAAGCAGGACTCTCAGGCTTTCTATATGAGTGGGTAGAGGAAGCAGGACTCACAAGCTTTCTCTATGAGTGGGTAGAGGAAGCAGGACTCTCAGGCTTTCTCTATGAGAGGGTAGAGGAAGCAGGACTCTCAGGCTTTCTCTATGAGTGGGTAGAGGAAGCAGGACTCTCAGGCTTTCTCTATGAGTGGGTAGAGGAAGCAGGACTCTCAGGCTTTCTATATGAGTGGGTAGAGGAAGCAGGACTCACAAGCTTTCTCTATGAGTGGGTAGAGGAAGCAGGACTCACAGGCTTTCTCTATGAGTGGGTAGAGGAAGCAGGACTCACAGGCTTTCTATATGAGTGGGTGGCAGAAGCAGGACTCACAGGCTTTCTCTTACAGAATTGGAAAACCCATGTATCCCAGTGGCCGTGCCTTCCTTTTGCTGTCATTTTTGGCCGCTCCGCGTTCATTGTGTCGGCACATGACTGTAACGTTACATTGATTGTGGACTCCTGGTCCCGGTGAGTCCGATCACTAACTGGAGCCGTTACTTCCCCCACCAGATCATCGTGCTTTGGGTGGGCACATATAACATGGGGCACACAGCCGAGCAGATCGCAGGGGGGATTGAGGCCATTGTGCAGTGCATGGAGCAGAGGCAGCCACAGGCCAAGGTCCTCGTGCTGGTGAGTGACGCCCCCGTGACACGACCAGAGTCCTTCCCTCCCCATTTCCTCCTTTTTTTTTTTTTTAGCATTTTGATTCCATTTTACAGGGTTTGTTGCCACGAGGGAAGAACCCCAACCCCCTGCGGGAGAGGAACAGGCGGGTGAACGAGCTGTTGGCGAAGGCCCTGCAGTCTACGCCCAACGCAAAACTTCTAGACGTGGACCCCGGGTTTGTGCATTCAGACGGCACCATCAGCCACCACGATATGTACGACTACCTGCATCTCAGCCGGCTGGGATACTCCCGCGTGTGCCAGACGCTGCACCAAACACTACTCCAACTGCTGGAGGGCAGAGGAACCGCCAAACAGCAGAGTTAAGGCCGACCCTGTGTGATCGACCAACTCCAAGGTTTTTTGGGGGGTTATAGATTCTCTGAAGGGCTCCCCCGCCGAGAAACACTCTTCCAAAGATCTAGTTAAAGGGATATCGGTAGCTTCTGCATTTACCCCTGGCCTCCCCTTTATGTAACTGCCTATGCAGAGGACAGACGGACCACCCGTGCCCCCCGCTATTTCCTTTTTTGTTTTTATACCTTTTGTACAGTATTACCTTTTTTCTTTTTTGTATACTTAGCTCAGATTTGTGACCCCTCTCCCCATCCGCTCCATATAATAAACCGTACGGTTCACAACACTAAGTGAAGATTCTCCAACCCGGGTAATAAATCTGTTGTGACATCGATCAGTCTGCGAATGTTGTTGTTTTTTGTTTTTTTAGCATCTCCAAAATCCTATCCCATTATGTAGTAGGTAAATTAGAAATGTAGGATAGTTCTTCTGATTAGCTATGTCACTTAACCCATGTGCAGGGCATTGGTATCCATGGTTACGACCAATCCTAGTGAGCTAGTGGTCGTAACCATGGATAAGCTGTGAGCTAGCTTATCAGAAGAACTATACTACATTTCTAATTGGAGATATTGGTTACTATTATTATGACACCTACATGCTGGGATAGGAGAGGGGAATGCTTCTGTGATCTGATTCAGGGGGTCTCACTTTTAAAGGATCCACACTGATGACATTCCCTACCAGTATCCCATCACTAAGACGAACGTGTGTATTTTTCCCTAGCGTTGGTTGCAGCGCCACTCCTGCCTAGGGGTTGTGATTGGTATTGCAGGCTGATTAACCTTACCTTCATTTCGATGGGATTTTTTAGAATTGATGTCCCTATCTTGTCGGTAAGAGACAAGGAATACATTTTTATTTTCTTTATTTTACACATCGAGCAGAACTGCAATACCAGTCACAACCAGAGTCCACACGTGGCGCTCCATCGGTGAAAAAAAAATCTAAAAAAAGAAAAATGGAACCATTGAAAAAGGGATGAAAACTAACCATGGAGCGAAGGGACCAGAATCTCCAATTTTTTTTGCAAAAAATACACCTAGAGTGAATGAGGCGTCACTTTTTTTTTTTTTTTAACTTTATTACAGTAAGAAATATTGCACATGATCAACATGTCTGTTCTGTCTCAGTCTCCTCTCTCGCCGAACACAGCCGGAAGAAAAAAAAAAAAAAAAGCGCAAGATGTCATCTGATCGGTGGTCTTCCTGGGAAGGGGGGGGGGGGTGGGGGCAGCGCCACGTGGAAGCAGTTCATTAGCGTGCGTCGATGCTGTGATGCAATTAACCCTTGACGGGGATCGCTACCGAAGGCAGACCGGGATTATTGGGAGGGCCGTGAGTCAGAGTCCATGTTTGTTTCGATAAGGGGGGACAGATTGGTCACCCATACAAAAACAGCAATAAAAACTCATAGCAATGTGATTAGCAGGCAATATACCCCCCCCTAAATTCAGAATACATCACATGATCAGAAGGGGACGATCCCACCCAAACTTGATTTTTTCCTTCTTGTAATGTGCGTCCATTTTAATAAAACGCCCTCCCCTACTTCTTTCCAAAACGGCACCATTGCCCCACCAGCTGTATACGTCAAATATACATAGAATATCCCAAATCTGGCCCTGTGCTGTATACACGCAGACGCTACATTCCCCCCCCAACCCCCCCCACAGCCCAGACCGTTCCTCTATGAATATAGCAGAAGTGTGCGAGGAGACTATACGGCCACTCGGCATACATGTGCATCCTGGTATACCGATGGCGTATACTCCCTATATATCAGACTAAGAAAAGAAAAATAATCTGTATTCCACCCTCAGTACAGACTGCACACACCAATAAAAAAAAAAAAAAGTTTCCTTCTATACATCTAAAAGTTTGCCAAAACTTTTTTTCTTTTGTTTTTGCAGATTGAGAGTAAAATTTAGAAGAGAAAAAAAAAAATCTGCATTATATGAAATGTTAAATGTGCAGTGTGTACCTTGCCGGATATATCATCCACACACGTGTACAATACAGACATACACATAGTGTATATATATGTATCTATAGGAGCGTGTGGATATATATTTACGCTGCGTCCGACGATTGACATTCGCTCCAGACCTGATAAGAAGAAATTTCCGTTTTTTTTTTCTTCACATCATCGTTCGTCTTTGCATAAAAAGGTCTATATATAATTATATATAATATATTTATACAGCTCCCCGTAGTGCAGCTGCTTCTCACTAAAGTGTCATAAGAAAATAGCATTTTTTTTTTCTTAAACCCCCTCCCATGACGGCACTTGTGTCCATAGGCGTAGGACGGGGGGTCGTGTATCTGACCATGATGTAGTCGCGTCCGACCATGATTTGGTCGCGTCCGACCATCGTGCTTTTAGATCAGATTGACCTGCTGCTGCACGGACATACACGCTAATGACGACGCCACATCACTCTGCTACATCACTACGCGCCCGCTGTCGCAACCCTGCTCATCTGCTACCCACTGATCGTGTGGGACAAGGCCAAGGTTACCCACCACCCTCTTGATGCCCCCAACTAGGAGTCCATAGAAGAGATCCTGAAGTGCCATTGATGATCACCCCCACCCCCCCATTGATTGTCTGTGAATGAGGGGGCAAAGTCTGGTGCAGGGGTCACCTCCAGTGACCCTGATGCCCCTCACCCCATGCCCTCAGTTTGTAAGGAGGTCATACACAAGGACTCCCCAGCACCCTTGAGCAATCATCTGCTGCTTGAAGGATCGGGCGGCTCTTGTCCTCCCTCCCAAGTAGAATCGGGGAGCTCAGCAGGCCGCAGTGCATGATCCTGCGCCGGGGGCTGCATTTCTGAAGATCCGGTCTCTGAGGTGCTCGGAGAAGAATGGTCGGGGAACGGGGGGTGTTCTGTCGGTGTTGCGGCTTGCATGATCTTCTGCCTCACCTCCCGAATCTTTAGTTGAAGACAAACCTTAGTCGGAAAGATGTCGGAATAGCGGGACTGGAAGGCAGCAGTGGACTGAGCTGAAGGTAGAAGACAGTCGTAAGGACTCAAAAGTGAAGGGATGTCAGATTCTTTTAAAGATTTAAACAGCTAAGAGCAGCATGATATAGGCACAGAGACCCCAATTGCAGTGATGTGCCACTTACTTGGCTGTGTTTTGTTGTTTCAATACAATCAGTGTTTTATCAACAGAAGATTATCACTACTGGACTAGGTATCTCATGCCTCCTAGTCCAACCACGCCTCCAATACTGATTGGTAGCCTTTTGTCAGTGTACACAGAAAGTGTCCAAATCAGTGGTGTGGGTGGAGTTATACATAGTTCCACATTCTGAGCTCTAAAACGGATTTTATCAGCAAGCGATCAGGTTCTCAGCTGGTCTCAGATTACATAGCAGAAACCAAGCAAATATCCCTTCAATAGATTGTCGGAGATAAGAGAATAAAATCCCATGAGTGGTGAGGAGAGCTGGACAACTGCAGCCATGCTTTTGAAATTCTGGACAACCCCTTGAAATAGTTTCTATAGGTTCTTTATCCCTAGTTATCGTCATCTTACTCCGGTAATTTCCGTGCTACTTACAAGAAGGAAAGAATCCGTGCTCTTGGAAAAGCTGCATGACCAGGGCTCGCCGCTGATCGAGGGTCCGGCGTAGAGAAGAGTAAGGGACTTTATCGTACTCCAGCTCGGCCAACATGTCGTCTGCCTCCGTCCCTTTAATGAGATAATCCAGGAGATCAGAAGTGGGAGAGAAGAAATATAAAACACAAAGGAGATGGACATCCGAGCTTCGGACGGACACCTTACCTGTTCTGTCAAATGTGAAGATGTCGCCCTCGCATTTGGCACTTTTGGGGGTGTTTGGTTCTGAGCTGCAGCTAGAACGTCTGCGCATCTTCCTCTTGGGGGACGTGGGATCCTCTGTGGAGGAGTCCAAATCTACAAAAATAAAAAAAAAAAGGAATAGAGAAGTTGCCCAATGTAATCACCGGTGGTAGAGGAGGTTCGATAGTCGCACTCCTCCTACCCAGGGGGAACATACCAGTCGAATTCTTACGTTTCTTGCGATAGGAGCCCAGGATCGCTCGTGGGGAGGTCGCGAGGGACTGAAGGGTGGGCGACGGTAGCACCTCCTCTGGCTTAAACTCGGGAAGCTCAGCGAAACGTTCCTCAAAATCCACATCCGACAGGACCCTGCTGGTGTTAGAGTGAGAGACATGAATGTCTTAGGATTTGTGACCCCTCGCCCTGAAAAAAAAAAAAAAACAAGATGGATAGATAAGCGAGTATACAATGGCAAAGACTCACTTGTCAACAGAATCAAACGTCTTCTTCAAGGGCGGAGGGCGCAACTTGGGCTTTTTCACAGGTCCATCTTTACGGTCGGGAACCTCGGAAGGGGGTCCCGTGGACCTGCCAGCTTCTCCAGGAGACCCACTAACACTAGCTGAGGCAGCAGATGCCACTGGGGAAGAAGGTGGGGGAAGGGCAGGCTGAGCCGGAGTGGTGTCAGGGCGGATCTCTGATGCGGTGGCTTTCCATTCTGTAGGATACTGTATGGGAGAGAAGAAGACATGACACAAAGTTGTCTTTTTTGGGGGGCATTTGTTGAACGCATGTAGATGGATGGTGAAGGAAGGAATCCATCCATAAAGGCAAAGGGGGTCCCAAACCACTCCGGCTGGATGTGGCTAGCACAGATCTACGTTAGCAGGGGGTGCCGTGCAGGGCATGTAAGGGATCGGACCACTTACTGATGACTCCTTTTTGACAGTAGGTGATGGTGGAGGTTCTTTCTTCACATCCGACGCCCCAAAGGCTCCGCCGCTCTGTAGAGGGGACCCGACAGACTTCTCCTCTGTTACATTCTTTGCCCACATGTCTCGGGATGCTCGCTCCTCAGAAACGGGCAACCTTGGTTTCCCTGGAGCAAGCTCTCGAGGCGGAAAGGGGCTCGATGAAGAAGACGACTGCTCCGCTGTAGTTTCTCGGACAATGGGTGTCCCCCGAGACTCTAACGTGTACCTGATACACACACATACTATTAGGACTGACCATCACTATAGGGGGTCCTGAGCAGGGGACCCCCACCTTTATTTCCCGGAATCTTAAGTTTCTTACTTTGGTTCTGGTGTCTCTTCGTGTAGCAGCAAAGGTGTGGGTCTGGAAATGGTGCGCCCACCGGGGGAAGGAGATCTGGCCTCGTACGATCCCACCGGGATACTGGCAAGGGTGGCCTTTACCTTCTGAGGAGGCTTCGGGAGGTTTCTCTGTGGCTTGGGGGTCACTAAACTGAATGTAACAGAGGAGGCTGCAAAAGGGACAAAAGTGGAGTTTAGCGATAATAACCGGTCACACAGAGGTATAACTATACATACGCATAGTCATCTGAGAACAAAATGATGTAGGGTTAGAAATCCTGATTCCAGTGATATATCACAGGGCTGCTTGGTGCCTTTTAGACAAAATCTAGCAGTGCTCGAATGCTGAGCCCTGAATAACCCCGCCCCCACACCACTGATTGGTAGCCTCCTGTATACACTGTCAGCAAGCTGCCAGTCAGTGGTGGTGGCGGGACTACCTAGCACGTGAGATCCAGTCCTGCAGTGATAATCTCCTGCTGATAAAACGCTGATTGTTTAGAATCTATAGCACACAGCTACTTCATGATGGGGTCAGATTCCACAGTGAAAACCTGGTGAGACATTGCCTTTAAATAGCTTGGAGGATCTTGGAGAAAGTGGAGGGACGAAGCAAGCAAAACTTGATACATGGCAAGGTTTTTAAAGGGGTATCAGAGACTTACAGAATCTGTAACGGATCAGTACAGGATCAGTAATGTAATGTATGTACACAGTGACTGCACCAGCAGAATAGTGAGCGCAGCTCTGGGGTATAATACAGGATGTAACTCAGGATCAGTAATGTAATGTATGTACACAGTGACTGCACCAGCAGAATAGTGAGTGCAGCTCTGGGGTATAATACAGGATGTAACTCAGGATCAGTAATGTAATGTATGTACACAGTGACTGCACCAGCAGAACAGTGAGCGCAGCTCTGGAGTATAATACAGGATGTAACTCAGGATCAGTAATGTATGTACACAGTGACTGCACCAGCAGAATAGTGAGTGCAGCTGTGGAGTATAATACAGGAGGTAACTCAGGATCAGTAATGTAATGTATGTACACAGTGACTGCACCAGCAGAATAGTGAGTGCAGCTCTGGAGTATAATACAGGATGTAACTCAGGATCAGTAATGTATGTACACGGTGACTGCACCAGCAGAATAGTGAGTGCAGCTCTGGGGTATAATACAGGATGTAACTCAGGATCAGTAATGTAATGTATGTACACAGTGACTGCACCAGCAGAATAGTGAGTGCAGCTCTGGAGTATAATACAGGATGTAACTCAGGATCAGTAATGTAATGTATGTACACAGTGACTGTACCAGCAGAATAGTGAGTGCAGCTCTGGGGTATAATACAGGATATAACTCAGGATCAATAATGTCATTTTACAAAGTCTCCAAACTTATGCACGGTAGCCATCAAATGTCTGGACACACCTGTCCATGCAATGATTTTCCTTGTACTTACTGCAATTTGCTTGTTAGAATTAACAAGTGCAAGAAACCAGAATATATGTGCTACGCCTTAGATTCCTTGGCATTCGCCACCTAGAATGGCTCCTACAGTCGTGAAGGAGTTCCCAGAGGTGCTGAGCATTTCTTGGCTGCTTTTGCCTTCACTTATTATTACTCTGCGTCCAACTCATCCACCGTAATACACAATTTCCTCTGGACAGTAGATGTTGAGATTTATCTGCTACATGCTGTCTGTGCATCATTTGCGAAGGCTGTTCACTGGAGTGCTATCAGTTTGTAGTTTCTGAGGCGAGTAATTTATGAACTTATCCTCTGCAGCAGAGGTCATTCTTGGTCGTCCTTTCCTGGAGCGGTCCTCACAAGAGCCAGATTCATTATAGCGATTGATGGTTTCCATGACTGCATTTGATGATACCTCCAAGGCTCTAACAATTTTCAAGATTACATGAAAAGTAATGATGGACTGTTGTTTCTCTTTATATAGTCGAGTGTTTCTTCCCATATTCTGGCTCAGAACAGTTGTGAAAAAGGACAATGGGTACAAAAACACTACAACCATCAGGGGTGTTTTGCAGAGGCAAACATTTTCTGAAGGCCAGTGATTCTACAAATGAACTGTTCAAAGGAAACCATTGCATGGCCTGGTGTGTCCAAACTTTTGACTGGTAATGTACTTTATAATGAAGGCCTTAAAAGATGTGCACTTTATAAATTATTCATTCATGCAGAATTGCAGGATGAGCAGCGATGGCCGTCTGTAGTCGTAGTCGCGCACGACCTACCGGAAACTGTTGTGACGTGTGAGGCGCTGCCCCCTGTGGATGGCGCTGGCGGTGCGCTGATTGTTGGCGGAGATGTGACTACTTTAGGCAGTATGGTGGTGGGTGCAGCAGGCACGACGCTGGTGCTTGCCACGGTGTACACCAGGTTTTGTGCGGAAGGAGCGGCCGGCACAGCCAGTGTGCTGGAGCCAACGGAGGGGTATATAGCTGTTAAGACCTGGCCGCTGCTATTCGGGGGCCCGGGCGGCGTGGAGGCAGGAGACACACCAACCTGCCCGGAGGCAAGAATTTGGCTTTGTCCTTGGATCAAAGAAAAAGAATAATTAAAAATCAGCCATAATTAAAGGCAGCGCTATTTTCAACATCATCCATGGGCCAATGCCCAGCATTGCTGCTCAGACCCCTTCGCGCAGATGTAGCCCACCTGGGATAGTGTGCATTTTCTTACCTGCGAGCAGCGGCTGTACAATGGTCTGACCGCTCGGACTTATGGTGGTGAAGCCGAGAGCCATGGAGCCGGCCGCGAGTGTGGTCTGCATACAGGGGGCAGAGCCGGGGGCGGCAGCCTGGGAGTGCGAGCTGGTGGTCACCAGAGGTAGTGAGGGGCCCGCCGCGGAGGGGACGTAAGTGATCCTGGCCGAGAGACAAGGTTAGTTGAAAAGGAGGTCTATAGATTTTACTAGGCACATGGCCGTAACTCAGAGACAGAGGCATCTAAATGGTTAACAGCCAGATCAGAGCAGAGTTTTGGCGGCGGCTGTTAACCATTTAGATGCCTCTCGGTCTCTGACAGCAGCCACAGCCGGCGATAACGTACTAGGACTATGTATATATATTTTATGTGTGTGTGTGTGTTTTTGCTCAAAACACATGTATTTGGGACTAAAAATAATTTTTGCAATTCAGTTACAGCTAAAAAGATCTACAAATTCGCCTATAAGACGATTAGAAGGAGCTCACTGATGGATTTTCAGTTAACTCATCCTGCAGCCGGCGCACCACAGAGGCTATAGATGGCAAACAATGCAAAATATTTCATGGAACCGAACTGCATAAATTATTTTCAGCCTCAATTACATGCACTTATGAAATAAGAAATTAAATAATAATAATAATAAAAAGTCTCCAAAAAAGGTGGTAATTCTCTTGCCTTAAGAAGGCAGGGAAGAAATAATAATAAAAAAAAATATTAATGATAAAAAGAATGGCATTTACTTCTGCTTTCTTCTGTCCTAAAAGATCCACCTGCTCTATATGATGCAGAGAACAAGAATTGTTTGCTGCATTTACCGGGTAGACGGTAAAATGACTTTCTGCTGTTGAGAAGTCGCGGCCACGACCGTCGCAGTCGCCATGGTGATTGGAATTGCGCTCTGGAGTGTTGAATTAACCGGGGGCGCTAAGGCACTCTGGGAAGGGACTGGCGGCTGCACCATGGACATCGGAGTGATCTGAATGATCTGCAAAGTAACAGGAGAAGATAAATGAGACAGGAAGCAAGTAATCAAAATACAAGTTCATACTGCAGGTTCAAGTCTCCGAACACTGCAAGAGCACACTGACAGCGCACTGACAGTGCGCGGACGCACACTGACAGCGCGCGGATGCACAATGACAGCGCGCGGACAGGTGAGAGGATGGATAGCGTGCTTGCGCTGACACAGTGATGCTTGGCTCCGGATTTTCTGCCATGTACCTTATTGGTGGGTTGAGCACCGTTCTGCACGGGGAAAGGAGACGTTACTAGTGGTAGCTGTGTTGCAGGGTTGGGCCGCACAGTCATATGAGATGCAGTCACAGGAACCAGCATCTTGCCCTGGACAGGAGTACTGGATGCCAGGATTCCCGGAGCGGGCAGCAGCTGCGCACAACTCCCTGGTGAAGGGGCTGGAGAAACAGACTGGGCTGTGAATGAAGAGAGACACAATCAAGAGACTGAAGACAGAGGAGAAAAATAATAATTTGGCAGAGCCGCCATGGCGTTTTACCTTTGCCACCCGCTGACACAATACCCAGTGATGGGCTGGCAGCGGGGCCAGGCTGGACGATTGGGACAGCTTGAGGGGTGGCGATCACTTTTGTATTTCCAGGTGGAAGAGTGAATTGGATGCCCCCCGGTAACTGCTGGGGTATGGTGGGCAGGATATACTGCAGTTGGGTGATGCCGCCCCGCTTGTTTGCTGCTGCTGGAAGCAGTTGCTGCGGCTGGAGGATTCCTAGAGGCACAGCTCCGTTCGGACTACCTGTAGGATTCTGGGTAATAAACTGCAGAGCCGTGACTGGAGCGTGTCCGGTACCGTTTCCAGAATTGGGAGCCGGCTGCCCATAGCTAGGTGCCCCTACAAGGAGGTTAGTCACTAGCCCACCCGCCGGTTTTCCCTGTGGAAGTGGGGAAGATGCTGGAGACGTCAGCTGCTGCACTGGTTTTCGGTCATGGGCATACACTACTCCGATGCCCACGGGGGACCCAGGTATGCGCCCATCACATAGCTCGCTGCTGCTGTTCCGGCTTACCGGCAGCGGCTTGCTGGCTATGGGCACCGGTGTGCTGCTTACTGGTTTCACCACATTAGTCACCTCTGTGGTGGCCGGTTTGAAGCCTTGGGGAATGACCCCGAGTCCCTGTGGTCCTGACACCAGTACAGTCCCTAGTGTGGGTACGATGGAGCGGCCGTCCAGGGTCCCCCGCTGCAGGTCGTAGGATCTGGGCATTGAAGAATACACGGTGCTTGAGTTGTTGGGGGAAGGTAAACTGGGTAGGACGAGAGTTTGGGGTGCACTCAGCGAGATGACGGACTGAGTGGTGTACTGACTGAGCGGAGGGGCCGCCTCTCCTAAAACCTTCTGCCCCCCGCTTTCAGAGACGCGCTTCCTCTTGTAGCTGGCCGCTGGGTCCACCATGGTGAAACGCACTTCTGGTGGTCTTTTCGCTTGGTGCTGGCTGGGCTGACGAGGAGGTGGTTTGGCTGGAGGAAGTGGGGGGTATCCACGAGGGAAAGCGGCTTGTGGGTGATCGCTGGGCTTGGGCGACTGAACCATACTGACGGGCCTTTCAGATTTCAAGTCATCGGATGAAAGTGGAAAGTTTCCGGACAGGGAGGCGGAGCGAATAACTGGCGAGAAGACCCCTTGTGGGGGACCCTAGAGAAACAGCAATGACGGGGTTAAACTGCAGTAATCTAACAGTGAAGGATTTGGGGAGGGGGCCAATATCTTTGGGCGACTCACCTTGCCTTCCGCCTCGTCTCCAGATACGCCCTCACTGTCGCTGTCGGTGACTCGCTCCTTACATTTCAGGTCTATGTCCGCACAGCCGAATCCGTCGTCTGCCGGGGACGAGATAAATTAGAGAAGGAGGTGAGGAAATCTGACAAATCATGCGACGTCGGCGAGGGGCAGGAACTCACCGATGACGTCGTCGTCCCCTTCTTCCTCGCAGATGACCATTCTCTCCTCGTCGCTGGTCATGTCCTCGCTGGTGGTGCGTGGCGGGCGATAAGGTCCCGGAAGGGTCAGACAGGCGCGGGACGTCGGGCAGACAGAGCTCTCGCTGTGTGTAGGCATTGGGAACGCCGTGGGCTCCGGGCCGCCGAACGTGGCCTTCTGGTTGGAATATGGAGAACGACTTGAGCACATCTGTGAATAACGGCCATCGTTGCAGTATATGACTACACGTATGGACTCAACTCGCGTGCAACTACATGTTCGCCAACTTTACAATATACATCATCTTTCAATTTCTTAGATGTTTTTATAACCTCTGCTTCTGGTCAGTGAATAGAATTTTTTTTTTTTACATGCTATTTTTGGACATCTCCTTCCCCCTCTGGCAGCTGACGAAGTGGATTCTTACTTCCTCTGTAGAAGACGACTTATTAGATCTACCGCCAAGTAATGCAATGGGCTCTGGACAGGATCAGTCTCCTTCCACCTCTGGCAACTGACAATATAAATCCTTTTTACTTGTTCTGTAGAAGTCTCAGATCTACTGCCAAGTAATGCAACAAATTCTGCTTAAAATCAGTCTCCTTCCTCTTCTGGCAGCTACAATATAAATCCTGCAAAGTAATGCCATGTGAACTGACAAGATCAGTCTCCTACTCCCTCGGATAGCTGACTACAAATTATTTTTACTCCCCCCCCCACCCCCCCCAGTAGAAATTCTCTAAGATCTACAGCCAAGTAATGCAAAAGGCCCTGACTAAAACCAGTCTCTTTCCTCTTCTGGCAGAGGACAATATAATCCCTTTTACACAGTATTTTCAACCAACGGCCAAGTAATGCTGGAGGGGGGACTGACAGGATCAGTCTCCTTCCCCCTCCGGAAGCTGTTCATATAAGCCCAACAAAATGTTGCTATATAATGCAAATGGGTCTGGACTGAATCAGTCTCCTCTCCCCCTCTGGCAGCTGGTAACATTTTTAGCTCTAGAGCCAGACATCTGTAGATAATCTACTCCTTTCCTAACAGGCAGGCAGAAAGCCATTCCTATTGGTCGCCCGGCAGTGATCAGAGGGCCATTATGCAGAGACCCTGACTAGGTGACTGATTTCTGTGTGACCACCAGGTGGCGCCTTATCCAATGCTCTCTGGGTAATAGACGCAATCGCCTGCTCTCCAGACAGGTTACATTTTAACAAGGACAATCAGACCCAGACATTACACCTGCGTCTGGGACCCAGAAGGACAGCGTGTACTGCAGAGGGGGCCGTAACCTTAATAATCACAGACTATTAACCTGCTTTTCTAGTCTCCAGCAGTGACCGGCTTATTTACTGTAAGAGCAGAGACGTGGTGAATGCAAGAGTGGCCTTCAGCAGAAGTATCGGTAAGTAGGGGTCCAGTGGGTGGTTCTACTCAAGCGACTGACAGCTTACAGATGCATACAGTGGAGGAAGTCAATCGCCAAGTAGGACCGCCCACTGGACTCCTAAGCAGGCAATCAGCAGTGATGGAAATGAATACTAGAGATGAGCAAAATATAAAAAATTGCAGGACTATGGCCGTCACGTCGACAGACCAGGGCCGGGTAGGGATTACGTTGACAGACCAGGGCCCGGGTGGGGGGTCACATATGTTTGTATGTATGGCGTCGTATGTCCCAGTTCCTGACCGGTAACAGGGACTTTTCACAGAAATTCACCCTACACGAGTCCCTCGGCAATGTCGGCGCTGTACCTGCTTCAGTTCCTGCAGGGCCTGGCTGTCCTCCCGATGCTCCATGCTCTGCACGGCGCTGTGGGAGAACGCCCGGGGGCGAGAAAGTTGGGTTGTCGCAGTGGAGGTAGTGGGTAGGCGATCCCCGCTTGGCATAGTGGATGACGGAGCTCCGAGCTTGGATTCCAGCATCAGACCGGACGGAGCAATCTCTGAGGAAACTTAAGAAATGGAGAAGAAAAAAGAAAAAAAAAATTACTTCCGTGTTGGTCTGATAGACGCAGGGGCAGAATGCCGACATGAGGGACGGGCTCACCTCCGGGGGCGGCCGTGGTGCCAGTCTCGGACATACTCCTCTCCCTCATCTCTTTGGGCACACCCCAGGGACCGGGCATCACCTGTTTCACATCCGAGCTGGACTTCTTACGGTCTTTGTTGCACCACTTCCAGTCGGGATGCGCCTTGAAATGTGCTTCTTTCACCTGGTATAAGAGACGATGCTAGTGACCGTGCCAATACCGGGGTGCATCCCACCCACCATTGTCTTAATTCTGCCCCAACAATAAGATATCTCATACCGGTGACCTATCCCTGCAGACTGGCCATAAATTGGACAACTCATTTAAGGCGCAGTATGCATCGTGGTGCCGTCACCACCCATTCCAATAATCAGTTTGCCCCCTATGGGTACCTGGAAGGCCAGGTCGTGATACTTCTGCTTCTCCTTGGTGCCTAGCGCGTACCACCACTCGCCCAGGATCTTGCTGACGGTGCGGTTGTCCTGGTTCGGGTGGCGCTGGTGCACCAGGGCCCGGTGACGCTTACTGAAGATCATGAAGGCGTTCATGGGACGGCGAATGTGATCCTTCTCCCTCTGTACATAAAATAAAATAAAAAAGGACCACGTATTAAAGGGGTATCCACTCCCTACACCCGATAGATGGGGCTTCCACCGCTGGGAATACTGAAGAGGTGGGTGCAAGGCCGTGTCTCCCCACTTTACTTCTACCAGAATTTGACGAGGGTTACCTTGTTAGGACTTCGCCCGTCCTTTTCGGAGGAAGAGTCTCGTTCCTTGGGGAGGGCACTGAGAGACTGCGTCCGACGTTTCCCAGAATGCACCTGGAGAGGGATCTCCGAGGGGCCGATCGTAAAGAACCTGCAAGGAAATAGAGCACAGGTGAAAACTTGTCCAATGTGCCGAAATCCACAGCTGAAGCCGAGCGGACAGGGCCGGCGCCCCCCTAGCGGACAGGGCCGGCGCCCCCCTAGCGGACAGGGCCGGCGCCCCCCGAGCGGACAGGGCCGGCGCCCCCCGAGCGGACAGGGCCGGCGCCCCCCGAGCGGACAGGGCCGGCGCACACGAGCGGACAGGGCCGGCGCACACGAGCGGACAGGGCCGGCGCACACGAGCGGACAGGGCCGGCGCACACGAGCGGACAGGGCCGGAGCCCCCGAGCGGACAGGGCCGGAGCCCACGAGCGGACAGGGCCGGAGCCCACGAGCGGACAGGGCCGGCGCACACGAGCGGACAGGGCCGGCGCACACGAGCGGACAGGGCCGGTGAACACGAGCGGACAGGGCCGGCGCCCCCGAGCGGACAGGGCCGGAGCCCCCGAGCGGACAGGGCCGGCGCCCCCGAGCGGACAGGGCCGGAGCCCACGAGCGGACAGGGCCGGAGCCCACGAGCGGACAGGGCTGGCGCACACGAGCGGACAGGGCCGGAGCCCACGAGCGGACAGGGCCGGCGCCCCCGAGCGGACAGGGTCGGCGCCCCCGAGCGGACAGGGTCGGCGCACCTGTTATCTGCATTGTCAGCGCCCTACTCACGGGTCATCGTGGTCACTCTCTGTTTCGCTATCCGCCCTCCGGTCAGCGGTAGTGACTTGCGTGGTGACCTCTTGGTGCTGGGATTGTCTCACGGGCTCCTCGTTGGGTAGCTGGGGCGCTGTATCGGTCAGGGTGACTCCGCACCGCTCATCTTCTACTCTTGGCACAGGGACAGCCTCGTTGGCCACCGATGCAGATTCGGGGGGCTCTGGAGGAGCAGAGTAAGATTAACCCTTCATATTATACTCGCCAACGTAGTGGGTGGGCACATAATGGACGTACAGGACGTAACATACCTTTGCTCTGGCTGGAGGCCCCGGGGTGGGTGACCGGCTGCTGCCCCTCGGTGGGCTGGACGGAAGAGTCTGGTTGGCTCGGGGCCAAAAAAGGAACTAGAGAATGCCAAGGAAAGACGGCTACGGACCGCGGCTCCACGTTAGTCCAGACTAGGAGAAAGAAGAGACAAGATTAATCTTTGCAAATTCTCGCCTCCAGATACAATTCCATTCACTGACAGGAAGCAGAGATCTAACAAAGAAGAAGTACCAAACTTCTAACTATGCAATAAAGAAGCTTAATGTTCAGTCCCCCGTCCCCCGGAGATTTGGCTGGGTAGTGGGGTCCCCGAGGCAGTGACCGACCCCCGCTGACACAGTATGTAGCAGAGCTGGGCGCGCACCCTAGATTCAGGAAGGTCTCCTTTTGTTCTCGTTCCTGTTTTCTCAGACTCGCAGTGACCTTCCGTACGACCTCAGAGCGGCCACAAACACAATGTGAGACGTAGAGGTAGGAGAGGCAGACACATCCGAGCTGGGGCTTAAAGGGGGGCACTAGATTTATAGCAACAGCCACCAGTGCATGTCCAGAGGACCCTGCCCAGAAAAAAATGCAAGGATCAGCGCCGAAAATTGACGACTGGAATCTCATGAATCAGGAGGCCCAGGCTGAACAGATTCTGCAGAACCTATTTAAAATTCCCGAGGCAGATGAAACCTCGACACCCTGAACTTTGTGGAGCACAGCTTTACTTAAAGGGACCTTCAATGCAAATAAAGTGTCTCATGCCGCAACCTTCCTTTCCCCATGGGGAATCTTCTGTCGCTGTGGGATACATGTACGCCGTACCCTGCCAAAACAAGATGATGGCGGCACACACAAGCTGTGTACCAGCACAAGAGGTGCGATCCGCCCCGACACTACGGGGAGGCGAGAGGACACGTGTCTGCCTCCCAGCTGAGGAATACTATGGTCGGAATGGCTGATAGCAGCGAGCAATAGATTCTCTCCAGCTACACTCAGTGTATACAGGGGGATTCATTTAGGTTGCCGTCCCTTTAAGGGATTTGACGGGAGGCAATAATCTTTCATCTTGGTGACCCCAATGCCAATAGCATCCCCCTATGGATAAGCTGATGTCCAGGTAAGCTGCCCGGCTGTGGGGCAGCGAGGTCGAGCATTACCCATCACATATATACCCACATGCCAAGCATAGCCGACGCGATACACTACCCCACTATGCAAGAGTGCAGGGGGAAAAAAAGGAACAGAAGGGGTTAATCAATTCATTGATCAGGCTGCAGCTCACTGCCTGCGTCAACATCTAGATCCAGTGGCCCCCAACTAGTTCTGCCCCGCCGCTGCCACTTGTGCCATCTCCTGGTTTAGATGCGCCACTTAATTAAATCCTTTACTATCAGGGGTTGGACCAGTGAGCAAAACAAATGCGTCAGGGAGGCCGATGCACTAAGCGGAGTCCTCCCACTCACTCCCCGCTGCCCCGTACACATCCACACACATCTACAATGCTACTACACAGAGCGGGCACTGCCATCACCAGGGGAGAGAGGACACCTGTAGAGCAGGGAACTAACCGAACATGCTGAGGCCGCGGGCACTGGGGGTCTTCTCGGAGAACATGCTGGGCACAGAGTGGTCACGATGCCCTGGGAGCAGTCACTGACATCTCCTGGGTGCCCGTGCCATGCTGTCACATAGTCTGCAGGTCCGGAGGGCACAATGCAGGAGAACAGGTACAGGTGATGCTGGCAGAGGGATGGTGCTGCAGCGGTGTAGTGTGCCCCCTCCAGGAGCCACGAGGGGCAGCGCAGGAAAACAATAACAAATGTGTAGAGGAGCTGCCAGAGAGGAGGAGCTGCACCTTCACATGACAGCGCCACAGGGTAGCCACCGGGCGCCCCCCATCATCTGCTGCTCCAGGCGGGGGGCTAGGCTGCCGTGCACAGAACCCGCCCCGATGCAGGCCGCGCTCTCTCCCAGGGGGGTCTCTTCTGGAGGCCTCAGCTGTTGGCGGGTTCTCAGAGGAATCTCCCTCACTCTTGTGGAATGTCTCCGCAGATTGGAGTCTCACTCACAGTTGTCGGAGATGTACCACGGAGGGGTTTTTCCTTTCCCTCAGTTGTCGGAGCCCTTTTCCTCTCCCTCAGTTGTCGGAGCCCTTTTCCTCTCCCTCAGTTGTCGGAGCCCTTTTCCTCTCCCTCAGTTGTCGGAGCCCTTTTCCTCTCCCTCAGTTGTCGGAGCCCTTTTCCTCTCCCTCAGTTGTCGGAGCCCTTTTCCTCTCCCTCAGTTGTCGGAGCCCTTTTCCTCTCCCTCAGTTGTCGGAGCCCTTTTCCTCTCCCTCAGTTGTCGGAGCCCTTCTCCTCTCCCTCAGTTGTCGGAACAGTTTTCCTCTCTCTCGGTTGTCGGAGCCCTTTTCCTCTCCCTCGGTTGTCGGAGCCCTTTTCCTCTCCCTCGGTTGTCGGAGCCCTTTTCCTCTCCCTCGGTTGTCGGAGCCCTTTTCCTCTCCCTCGGTTGTCGGAGCCCTTTTCCTCTCCCTCGGTTGTCGGAGCCCTTTTCCTCTCCCTCGGTTATCGGAGCCCTTTTCCTCTCCCTCGGTTGTCGGAGTTTTCCTCTTGGTTGTCGGAGCCGTTTTCTTCTCCCTCAGTTGTCGGAACCGTTTTCCTTTCGGTTGTCGGAGCCGTTTTCTTCTCCCTCAGTTGTCGGAGCCGTTTTCCTTCCTTTCGGTTTTCGGAGCCGTTTTCTTCTCCCTCAGTTGTCGGAACCGTTTTCCTTTCGGTTGTCGGAGCCGTTTTCTTCTCCCTCAGTTGTCGGAGCCGTTTTTCTCTCCCTCAGTTGTCGGAGCCGTTTTCCTTTCGGTTGTCGGAGCCGTTTTCTTCTCCCTCAGTTGTCGGAGCTGATTTCCTTTCGGTTGTCGGAGCCGTTTTCTTCTCCCTCAGTTGTCGGAGCCGTTTTCCTTCCTTTCGGTTTTCGGAGCCGTTTTCTTCTCCCTAAGTTGTCGGAGCCGTTTTCTTCTCCCTCAGTAGTCGGAGCCGTTTTCCTTTCGGTTGTCGGAGCAGTTTTCTTCTCCCTCAGTTGTCGGAGCCGTTTTCCTTTCGGTTGTCGGAGCCGTTTTCTTCTCCCTCAGTTGTCGGAGCTGATTTCCTTTCGGTTGTCGGAGCTGTTTTCCTCTCGGTTGTCGGAGCCGTTTTCTCCCTCGGTTGTCGGAGCTGTTGTCCTCTCGGTTGTCGGAGCAGTGTTCTCCCTCAGTTGTCGGAGCAGTTTTCCTTTCGGTTGTCGGAGCCGTTTTCTTCTCCCTCAGTTGTCGGAGCTGATTTCCTTTCGGTTGTCGGAGCCGTTTTCTTCTCCCTCAGTTGTCGGAGCCGTTTTCCTTCCTTTCGGTTTTCGGAGCCGTTTTCTTCTCCCTCAGTTGTCGGAGCCGTTTTCTTCTCCCTCAGTAGTCGGAGCCGTTTTCCTTTCGGTTGTCGGAGCCGTTTTCTTCTCCCTCAGTTGTCGGAGCCGTTTTCTTCTCCCTCAGTTGTCGGAGCTGATTTCCTTTCGGTTGTCGGAGCCGTTTTCCTTTCGGTTGTCGGAGCCGTTTTCTTCTCCCTCAGTTGTCGGAGCTGTTTTCCTCTCGGTTGTCGGAGCCGTGTTCTCCCTCGGTTGTCGGAGGTCCCCCTCAGCAGCCGGCCTGCGGGGTGATGATGCCGCTGCGCAGCTCGGGTGCAGGCTACACTCGGGGATCCCCGCTCGGTGTTTTCCCGCTGGTCCTCAGCCCCGGGGTGTCCGTGCTCCGGGGTGTCCGTGCTCCGGGGGCGGAGGTGTCCGGGTGTCAGCTGCTCGCAGCCCCGCGCTCCCCGCGTCCCTTCCCTCCGGCCTGTAACATTGTATCAGGCACCATTCACTCTCCCCTCTCTGAGAGAAATAGCAGAGGGCGGGGGAGCGGGAGGGAAGCCTGCGCCCCCCTACGCATGCCCATTTACCGCTCTGCCCCGGGATTGGCTGCCTCAGACGTGTCATTCGCATGCAAATCAGCACTCTCACCCGCTCTGTCTGCTCATTGGCTGGCACAGGAATGTCAGTCATATGCAAATGAGACACTACGTGCTATCAGAGCGCTGATTGGTCAGGGCGCGACTCCCCCCTCACCTCTTCTGGACGGCATGGTAATAAGATGATGCTGCAGGATTGCTGGGCGTGGATTGGTGGCAGCGGGAGGAGGGCGGAGTCTGGCACGGGAAGCGGGTCAGATTGCAGCGCAGTGACTGGGAGGTGACACAGGGCAGGGGGCGGGGTCACTGAGCCAATGGTGGGGGAGGGGAGAAACTGTCCTGCTACAACCTCGGCAGGAGGGAAGGGGCCGAGGGATGGCAGCAGCAGATCCCGGGGAGGCAGATCCTAAGGAACAGGATCCTGTGTGACTAGGGGGACAGATCCAAGGGAATAAGATCCCGGGGAGGCAGATCCAAAGGAACAGATCCTGTGTGACTAGGGGGACAGATCCAAGGGAATAAGATCCTAAGGGACAGGATCCTAAGCAACGGTATTCTGAGAGGGTGGGGACAGATGATGGGGAGCAGATAATAAAGGAACAGGATCCTGGTGGGCTATGGGGAGGCAGATCCTAAGGAACAGGATCCTGGGGGAACAGATCATAATAAACAGGATCCAGGGGAGGCAAATCCTAAGGAACAGGATCCTGGAGGGTACAAATCCTGGGAAATAGGATCCTAAGGAAGGCAGATCCTAAGGAACAGGCTCCTGGAGGGTACAAATCCTGGGAAATAGGATCCTAAGGAAGGCAGATCCTAAGGAACAGGATCCTGGAGGGTACAAATCCTGGGAAATAGGATCCTAAGGAAGGCAGATCCTAAGGAACAGGATCATAGGTATGCAGATACCAAAGAACAGCATCCTGGGGGGATCCAGGGGAGACTGATCCTACGGAACAGGATCCTGGGGGGACAGATCCTAAGGAACAAGATCCTGGGGGGAGGCAGATCCTAAGGAACAGGATCCTGGGCGAACAGATCCTAATTACCAGGAGCCTGGTGGGGATCCGGGAAAGGCAGATCCTAAGGAACAGGATCCTGGGGCGAACAGATCCTGGGGAATAGGATCCTAAGGGAGGCAGATACTAAGGAAGAGGATCATGTTTGCAGATACTAAAGAACAGCATCCGGGTGGGATCCAGGGGAGACAGATCTTAAGGAACAGGATCCTGGGGGGATCCAGGGGAGGCAGATCCTAAGGAACAGGATCCTGGGGGGACAGAGCCTAGAAAGCAGATCCTAAGGAACAGGCTCCTGGGTGAATAGGCGGCACAGATTCAAGGGAATAGAATCCTAAGGGAGGCAGATCTTAGGGATGCAGATACTGAAGAACAGCATCCTGGGGGGGGATCCAGATCCTAAGGAACAGGATCCTGGGGGGTACAGATCCCAATGAGCAGGATCCTGGGGGATCCAGGGGAGGCAGATCCTAAGGAACGGGATCCTGGGGGGACAGATCCTAATGAACAGGATCCAGGGGAGGCAAATCCTAAGCAACAGGATCCTGGGGAGACAGAGCCTAAGGAACAGGATCCTGGGGGGAACACATCCTGGGGAATAAGATCCTAAGGGAGGCAGATCCTAAGGAACAGGATCATAGGTATGCACATACCAAAGAACAGGATCCTGGGGGGACATATCCTAATGAACAGGATCCAGGGGAGGCAGATCCTAAGGAACAGGATCCTGGGGGGGACAGATCCTAATGAACAGGATCCTGGGGGGGGGGGGGGGCAGGATCCAGGGGAGACAGAGCCTAAGGAACAGGATCCTGGGGGGAACACATCCTGGGGAATAGGATCCTAAGGAACACGATCATAGGTATGCACATACCAAAGAACAGGATCCTGGGGGGACAGATCCTAATGATCAGGGTCCTGGGGGATCCAGGGGAGGCAGATCCTAAGGAACAGGATCCTGGGGGGACAGATCCTAATAAACAGGATCCTGGGGGGGATCCAGAGGAGGCAAATCCTAAGGAACAGGATCCTGGGGAGACAGAGCCTAAGGAACAGGATCCTGGGGGGGAGGCAGATACGAAGGAACAGGATCCTGGGTGAATAGGCGGGACAGATTCAAGGGAATAGGATCCTAAGGGAGGCAGATCTTAGGGATGCAGATAATAAAGAACAGCATCCCGAGGGAGACAAATCCTAGGAAATAAGATCCTATGGCACCAGATCCTGAGGAACAGGATCTTGGAGGGATAGGTGGGGCAGGGAATAGGATCCTAAGGGAGCAGATCCTAAGGTGTGACAGTGTGACCCTCTAACCCCTGTGTGCCCCCAGTAAGTGAGCGCCCAGACTCTGCTGCGTATCTGCCCCATGTGCACAGACACGGACAGGTAAAGTGGTAGAACACATTACGACAATCCCCCAGCAGTGGAGCGCGCTGGGCCGGCCAGCAGTGAAGACATTTTTCTGGTCAATTTTAGTTTTTTTTTACTGCGACTTACAGGCGGCACCATCACAATGCAGTCATAAGTATAACCTTGAATAACATGGCGGTATAACCGAGAAGACGCCATCTGCGGGGAAGTAAGAAGGGCTATAGTGTTAGCTGTCAGAGGGGGAAGGAGACAGATTATTTCCAGAAAGTACCACATAAGGACCACAGTGTCAGTTGCCAAAGGGGGAGAGAGAGATCAATTGTATCTAGAGTCCACTGCATTACATGGTGGTATAGTTAAGAATTGTGTAGGGGGTTAGTAAAAAAGAGTAATATTGTTAGCTGCCAGGGAGGGAAGGAGAGATATACTGTCCGGAGCGGGAAAAGGACAGACTGTCCGGAGCAGGAAAAGGACAGACTGTCCAAAGTCTCCTGGATCATATAGCAGCATATCTAAGAAGATTTTTCTTAGAGACGGTAAGAATTGGCTATATTGTTTGCTGCTAGAGGTGGAAGGAGATCAATTCAGTCTCAAGTGGAAAAGGAACCAATTCTCTACAGCGGGGAAAGGGGACCAATTCTGTCCTGAGCCTGCTGCAGTACATGGCAGTATAGTTAAGGAGATTCCTTCTGTAGCTGAAGCAAGAAAGTTCTATATAATCTGCTACCAGAGGGGGAAGGAGACTGTTTGCAGTCTGAGCCTATTGCATTACATGGCAGTACTGTATACTTGAGAAGATCTCTATAGGGGAAGGTAAGAAAGGACTATATTGTAAGCTACCAGATGGGGAAGGAGA
The DNA here is from genome assembly GCF_032444005.1 of Ranitomeya imitator. NCBI lineage: Eukaryota > Metazoa > Chordata > Amphibia > Anura > Dendrobatidae > Ranitomeya > Ranitomeya imitator. Next base: position 16,337,742 of record NC_091291.1, on the reverse strand, counting down.
CCGATTCTAGTCACAACCCACTGCATTAAATTGCAGTACAGTTGAGAAGAGCTCTGTAGGGGAAGGTAAGAAAGGACTATGTTGTAAGCTACCAGATGGGGAAGGAGACCGATTCTAATCAGAATCCACTGCATTACATTGCAGTACGGTTGAGAAGAGCTCTGTAGGGGAAGGTAAGAAAGGACAATGTTGTAAGCTACCAGATGGGGAAGGAGACCGATTCTAGTCAGAACCCACTGCATTACATTGCAGTACAGTTGAGAAGAGCTCTGTAGGGCAGAGTAAGAAAGGACTTATATTGTCAGTTTCCAGATGGTGAAGGAGATTTGTTCTGCACACAACCAGTTGAAGTACATAGAAGTATAGCTGAGAATACTGCTTCTGTAGGGGAAGTAGGGTGTATGTAGTAAGTTGCCAGAGGGGGAAGGAGCCCCAACAGCTCAGATTGAGACATATGGGAGCTTAAAAAAGAAACCCTGCAAATTGCTTCTCAGTTGAAGACTATAAGCTGTAAAGGAGAGGACACTAGGTGGACGACCCACTGAAAACTGATGTGCTGGTGCTGCAGAGGACATATACACTGGGGTGCAGCAGCATATTAGAGGACCCCTCTAATTAAAGGGATTGTCTAGTGGACCACTCCTTTAAGTATCACTACGTTGTGCTTTCATAAGCAGTACAGTAAGTTAGAAGCAGTCGTTCCCATCCGTGGATAGTGCATGTAATGCGATGCCGGGGCTTACAGTATACAGGCGAGGAGGAGTGGGGTTATACTCCGGGACACAGGCGGCCATTTACTGTCACTGTAGGTGGGATACACTGTGCCCACCCCACTTCAGAAGGTGCCTTATACACAGCCAAGCAAAAAAAAGGACCAACTGGTTTCTATTTGCCACCCTGCCCACACCCTACAGACCATGGCTCCGCAGTCGGGGCGCTGCGGGGGGAGCACGCTGTAATGATGGTCAGACCGGACGGAGGATATTTCTTCCTTGTAGATCAGGACATTACGCCGGTGGAGCTGATAGGATGATTGCGCAGATGACAGACTAATGGCGCTATCACGTTTCAAAATCGCCAGATAGTGGCGTCCACCGGTTGGCATCACGTTCTGTGGCGGCGTCTGTCCGGTGCCATGGCGTTTGGCTTTTTATTCTCGGGGAGGAGGTGGGGGGCAGCCCCTATGTATGCAATAGGGGGGGATGAAGGGCACGACCTGATGTCACGTTGTTTGCCAGGCTACAATCTGTGCAGAAAGAAACGCTGCACCTATGTGGCGGGCGGGCGAGGGCCGGGGGCCTCCCGCTGAATGCACTGGGCCGTGTGCCTGGAAAACTGACAAATGGGCAGAAAAAGAATGGGGAGGGGGTAGAGTTTGGGAGAATGGAAATGTATATGAAAAAAAAAATGCTTAAAAGCCGCCTCCTGCTTGCTGTCAGTGAATAGACTAAAAAGAATGCTTGAAAGCCGCCTCCTGCTTGCTGTCAGTGAAAGGAGACTTAAAAGCCGCCTCCTGCTTGCTGTCAGTGAAAAGAGACTAAAAAGCATGCTTAAAAGCCGCCTCCTGCTCGCTGTCAGTGAATGGACACTAAAAAGAATGCTTAAAAGCCGCCTCCTGCTTGCGGGCAGTGAATGGAGACTAAAAAGAATGCTTAAAAGTCGCCTCCTGCTTGCTGTCCGTGAATGGAGACTAGAAAGGTCTGACATGTCCTAAAGTGATCTCTAATCTGCTTAAAGGGGCGCTCTCATCTTTCTAGGCAATGATATATAATCACTTTCTGATCGGCGGGTGGTCACCCTTCAATTTGATCTGGAGAATGCGAAGGTCCAACTATCCGACTGCAGCTCTTCAGAATGTGCGGAACTACAACTCCCAGCATGACTGCATCAGCAGACCGATTTTGCTATAGACAAATGATGGCATTAGTGAAAACTGACACGAGGCCGGGAGGAAGGTCGCGGCGTTAGAACGCCAGGTCGCGACTTCCCTTAAATTATCAGACAGAATCAAACCCTGACTTTCCAAAAATGTAATATAAATATATAAAAATTCAGATATGTATAAATTAATACATGTCTCCTTTAAATGGTCCTCCCACACATCATGTTCCCACGGTGACCACAGCACTATGCGATTGGTTGGCCTGAGCTCCTGCAGTTGTACTATCTGTGTAATTGTTTATTTGTGCTGCGGAGAGGGGTGACTCACACATGAGGCACATACTCCGAACCAGACGCAGAGTCACAGGCGAAAGAGTCCAAGAAAGAAAGAAAAAATCCAGAGCGAGCGGGATGTCGTGCTGCAGAAACCTTCAAACAATCCAAAAATAAAAAATCCAGAGCGTGCGGGACGCTGTGCTGCAAAAACAGTCAATTAACCAACCCAAAAATCCAGAGCAAGCGGGACGCCGTGCTGCAGAAACAGTCAATTAACCAACCCAAAAATCCAGAGCAAGCGGGATGCTGTTCCGCAGAAAGTCAATTAACCAACCCAAAAATCCAGAGCGAGCGGGGCGCCGTGCTGCAGAAAGTCAATTAACCAACTCAAAAATCCAGAGCGAGCGGGACGCCGTGCTGCAGAAAGTCAATTAACCAACCCCAAAATCCAGAGCAAGCGGGATGTCGTGCTGCAGAAACCTTCAAACAATCCAAAAATAAAAAATCAAGAGAGAGCAGGACACCGTGCCGCAGAAACAATCAATTAACCAACCCAAAAATCCAGAGCGAGCGGGACGCCGTGCTCCAGAAACAGTCAATTAACCAACCCAAAAATCCAGAGCGAGCGGGACGCCGTGCTGCAGAAAGTCAATTAACCAACCTAAAAATCCAGAGCGAGCGGGACGCCGTGCTGCAGAACCAGTCAAATAACCAACCCAAAAATCCAGAGCGAGTGGGACGCCGTGCTGCAGAACCAGTCAATTAACCAACCTAAAAATCCAGAGCGAGTGGGAGGCCGTGCTGTAGAAACAGTCAATTAACCAACCTAAAAATCCAGAGCGAGCGGGATGCCGTGCTGTAGAAACAGTCAATTAACCAACCTAAAAATCCAGAGCGAGGGACGCCGTGCTCCAGAAACAGTCAATTAACCAACCCAAAAATCCAGAGCGAGTGGGATGTCGTGCTGCAGAAACCTTCAAACAATCCAAAAATAAAAAATCAAGAGAGAGCAGGACGCCGTGCCGCAGAAACAATCAATTAACCAACCCAAAAATCCAGAGCAAGCGGGACACCGTGCTGTAGAAACAGTCAATTAACCAACCTAAAAATCCAGAGCAAGAGGGACGCCGTGCTGCAGAAACTGTCCATTAACCAACCCAAAAATGCAGAGCGAGTGGGACGCCATGCTGCAGAACCAGTCAATTAACCAACCCAAAAATCCAGAGCGAGAGGGATGCCGTGCTGCAGAAACAGTCAATTAACCAACCTAAAAATCCAGAGCGAGCGGGATGCCGTGCTGTAGAAACAGTCAATTAACCAACCCAAAAATGCAGAGCGAGGGACGCCATGCTCCAGAAAGTCAATTAACCAACCCAAAAATCCAGAGCGAGAGGGATGCCGTGCTGCAGAAACAGTCAATTAACCAACCTAAAAATCCAGAGCGAGCGGGATGCCATGCTGCAGAAAAAGTCAATTAACCAACCTAAAAATCCAGAGCGAGAGGGATGCCGTGCTGCAGAACCAGTCAATTAACCAACCTAAAAATCCAGAGCGAGAGGGATGCCGTGCTGCAGAAACAGTCAATTAACCAACCTAAAAATCCAGAGCGAGCGGGATGCCGTGCTGTAGAAACAGTCAATTAACCAACCTAAAAATCCAGAGCGAGGGACGCCGTGCTCCAGAAACAGTCAATTAACCAACCCAAAAATCCAGAGCGAGTGGGATGTCGTGCTGCAGAAACCTTCAAACAATCCAAAAATAAAAAATCAAGAGAGAGCAGGACGCCGTGCCGCAGAAACAATCAATTAACCAACCCAAAAATCCAGAGCGAGCGGGACACCGTGCTGTAGAAACAGTCAATTAACCAACCTAAAAATCCAGAGCGAGAGGGACGCCGTGCTGCAGAAACTGTCAATAAACCAACCCAAAAATGCAGAGCGAGTGGGACGCCATGCTGCAGAACCAGTCAATTAACCAACCTAAAAATCCAGAGCAAGCGGGACGCCGTGCTGCAGAAACTGTCAATTAACCAACCTAAAAATCCAGAGCGAGTGGGAGGCCGTGCTGCAGAAACAGTCAATTAACCAACCTAAAAATCCAGAGCGAGCGGGATGCCGTGCTGTAGAAACAGTCAATTAACCAACCTAAAAATCCAGAGCGAGAGGGACGCCGTGCTGCAGAAACTGTCAATAAACCAACCCAAAAATGCAGAGCGAGTGGGACGCCATGCTGCAGAACCAGTCAATTAACCAACCTAAAAATCCAGAGCAAGCGGGACGCCGTGCTGCAGAACCAGTCAATTAACCAACCTAAAAATCCAGAGCGAGTGGGAGGCCGTGCTGCAGAAACAGTCAATTAACCAACCTAAAAATCCAGAGCGAGCGGGATGCCGTGCTGTAGAAACAGTCAATTAACCAACCTAAAAATCCAGAGCGAGGGACGCCGTGCTCCAGAAACAGTCAATTAACCAACCCAAAAATCCAGAGCGAGTGGGATGTCGTGCTGCAGAAACCTTCAAACAATCCAAAAATAAAAAATCAAGAGAGAGCAGGACGCCGTGCCGCAGAAACAATCAATTAACCAACCCAAAAATCCAGAGCGAGCGGGACACCGTGCTGTAGAAACAGTCAATTAACCAACCTAAAAATCCAGAGCAAGAGGGACGCCGTGCTGCAGAAACTGTCAATTAACCAACCCAAAAATGCAGAGCGAGTGGGACGCCATGCTGCAGAACCAGTCAATTAACCAACCTAAAAATCCAGAGCAAGCGGGATGCCGTGCTGCAGAAACTGTCAATTAACCAACCGAAAAATCCAGAGCGAGCGGGACGCCGTGCTGCAGAAACAGTCAATTAACCAACCTAAAAATCCTGAGCGAGCGGGACGCTATGCTGCAGAACCAGTCAATTAACCAACCTAAAAATCCAGAGCGAGGGACGCCATGCCCCTGAAACAGTCAATTAACCAACCCAAAAATCCAGAGCGAGCGGGATGCCGTGCTGTAGAAACAGTCAATTAACCAACCTAAAAATCCAGAGCGAGGGACGCCATGCTCCAGAAACAGTCAATTAACCAACCCAAAAATGCAGAGCGAGGGACGCCATGCTCCAGAAACAGTCAATTAACCAACCCAAAAATGCAGAGCGAGTGGGACGCCGTGCTGCAGAACCAGTCAATTAACCAACCCAAAAATCCAGAGCAAGCGGGACGCCGTGCTGCAGAAACTATCAATTAACCAACCCAAAAATGCAGAGCGAGTGGGACGCCGTGCTGCAGAACCAGTCAATTAACCAACCCAAAAATCCAGAGCGAGAGGGATGCCGTGCTGCAGAAACAGTCATTTAACCAACCTAAAAATCCAGAGCGAGCGGGATGCCGTGCTGCAGAAACAGTCAATTAACCAACCTAAAAATCCAGAGCGAGAGGGATGCCGTGCTGCAGAACCAGTCAATTAACCAACCTAAAAATCCAGAGCGAGCGGGAGGCCGTGCTGCAGAACCAGTCAATTAACCAACCCAAAAATCCAGAGCGAGAGGGATGCCGTGCTGCAGAAACAGTCAATTAACCAACCTAAAAATCCAGAGCGAGCGGGATGCCGTGCTGTAGAAACAGTCAATTAACCAACCCAAAAATGCAGAGCGAGGGACGCCATGCTCCAGAAAGTCAATTAACCAACCCAAAAATCCAGAGCGAGAGGGATGCCGTGCTGCAGAAACAGTCAATTAACCAACCTAAAAATCCAGAGCGAGCGGGATGCCATGCTGCAGAAAAAGTCAATTAACCAACCTAAAAATCCAGAGCGAGAGGGATGCCGTGCTGCAGAACCAGTCAATTAACCAACCTAAAAATCCAGAGCGAGAGGGATGCCGTGCTGCAGAAACAGTCAATTAACCAACCTAAAAATCCAGAGCGAGCGGGATGCCGTGCTGTAGAAACAGTCAATTAACCAACCTAAAAATCCAGAGCGAGGGACGCCGTGCTCCAGAAACAGTCAATTAACCAACCCAAAAATCCAGAGCGAGTGGGATGTCGTGCTGCAGAAACCTTCAAACAATCCAAAAATAAAAAATCAAGAGAGAGCAGGACGCCGTGCCGCAGAAACAATCAATTAACCAACCCAAAAATCCAGAGCGAGCGGGACACCGTGCTGTAGAAACAGTCAATTAACCAACCTAAAAATCCAGAGCGAGAGGGACGCCGTGCTGCAGAAACTGTCAATAAACCAACCCAAAAATGCAGAGCGAGTGGGACGCCATGCTGCAGAACCAGTCAATTAACCAACCTAAAAATCCAGAGCAAGCGGGACGCCGTGCTGCAGAAACTGTCAATTAACCAACCAAAAAATCCAGAGCAAGCGGGACGCCGTGCTCCAGAAACAGTCAATTAACCAACCCAAAAATCCAGAGCGAGCGGGATGCCGTGCTGTAGAAACAGTCAATTAACCAACCTAAAAATCCAGAGCGAGGGACGCCATGCTCCAGAAACAGTCAATTAACCAACCCAAAAATGCAGAGCGAGGGACGCCATGCTCCAGAAACAGTCAATTAACCAACCCAAAAATCCAGAGCGAGGGACGCCATGCTCCAGAAACAGTCAATTAACCAACCCAAAAATGCAGAGCGAGGGACGCCATGCTCCAGAAACAGTCAATTAACCAACCCAAAAATCCAGAGCGAGCGGGACGCCATGCTGCAGAAACTGTCAATTAACCAACCCAAAAATGCAGAGCGAGTGGGACGCCGTGCTGCAGAACCAGTCAATTAACCAACCTAAAAATCCAGAGCGAGCTGGAGGCCGTACTGCAGAACCAGTCAATTAACCAACCCAAAAATCCAGAGCAAGCGGGACGCCGTGCTGCAGAAACTATCAATTAACAAACCCAAAAATGCAGAGCGAGTGGGACGCCGTGCTGCAGAACCAGTCAATTAACCAACCCAAAAATCCAGAGCGAGAGGGATGCCGTGCTGCAGAAACAGTCAATTAACCAACCTAAAAATCCAGAGCGAGTGGGATGCCGTGCTGCAGAAACAGTCAATTAACCAACCTAAAAATCCAGAGCGAGAGGGATGCCGTGCTGCAGAACCAGTCAATTAACCAACCTAAAAATCCAGAGCGAGCGGGATGCCGTGCTGTAGAAACAGTCAATTAACCAACCTAAAAATCCAGAGCGAGGGACGCCGTGCTCCAGAAACAGTCAATTAACCAACCCAAAAATGCAGAGCGAGGGACACCATGCTCCAGAAACAGTCAATTAACCAACCCAAAAATCCAGAGCGAGGGACGCCATGCTCCAGAAACAGTCAATTAACCAACCCAAAAATGCAGAGCGAGGGACGCCATGCTCCAGAAACAGTCAATTAACCAACCCAAAAATCCAGAGCGAGCGGGACGCCATGCTGCAGAAACTGTCAATTAACCAACCCAAAAATGCAGAGCGAGTGGGACGCCGTGCTGCAGAACCAGTCAATTAACCAACCTAAAAATCCAGAGCGAGCTGGAGGCCGTACTGCAGAACCAGTCAATTAACCAACCCAAAAATCCAGAGCAAGCGGGACGCCGTGCTGCAGAAACAGTCAATTAACCAACCTAAAAATCCAGAGCGAGAGGGATGCCGTGCTGCAGAACCAGTCAATTAACCAACCCAAAAATCCAGAGCGAGCGGGAGGCCGTGCTGCAGAACCAGTCAATTAACCAACCTAAAAATCCAGAGCGAGAGGGATGCCGTGCTGCAGAAACAGTCAATTAACCAACCTAAAAATCCAGAGCGAGCGGGATGCCGTGCTGTAGAAACAGTCAATTAACCAACCTAAAAATCCAGAGCGAGGGACGCCGTGCTCCAGAAACAGTCAATTAACCAACCCAAAAATCCAGAGCGAGTGGGATGTCGTGCTGCAGAAACCTTCAAACAATCCAAAAATAAAAAATCAAGAGAGAGCAGGACGCCGTGCTCCAGAAACAGTCAATTAACCAACCTAAAAATCCAGAGCAAGCGGGACGCCGTGCTGCAGAAACTGTCAATTAACCAACCAAAAAATCCAGAGCAAGCGGGACGCCGTGCTCCAGAAACAGTCAATTAACCAACCCAAAAATCCAGAGCGAGCGGGATGCCGTGCTGTAGAAACAGTCAATTAACCAACCCAAAAATGCAGAGCGAGGGACGCCATGCTCCAGAAACAGTCAATTAACCAACCCAAAAATCCAGAGCGAGGGACGCCATGCTCCAGAAACAGTCAATTAACCAACCCAAAAATGCAGAGCGAGGGACGCCATGCTCCAGAAACAGTCAATTAACCAACCCAAAAATCCAGAGCGAGGGACGCCATGCTCCAGAAACAGTCAATTAACCAACCCAAAAATCCAGAGCGAGGGACGCCATGCTCCAGAAACAGTCAATTAACCAACCCAAAAATGCAGAGCGAGGGACGCCATGCTCCAGAAACAGTCAATTAACCAACCCAAAAATCCAGAGCGAGCGGGAGGCCGTGCTGCAGAAACAGTCAATTAACCAACCCAAAAATCCAGAGCGAGCGGGAGGCCGTGCTGCAGAACCAGTCAATTAACCAACCTAAAAATCCAGAGCGAGCTGGACGCCGTGCTGCAGAACCAGTCAATTAACCAACCTAAAAATCCAGAGCGAGCGGGACGCCGTGCTGCAGAAAGAGTCAATTAACCAACCTAAAAATCCAGAGCGAGCTGGACGCCGTGCTGCAGAAACAGTCAATTAACCAACCCAAAAATCCAGAGCGAGCGGGACGCCGTGCTGCAGAAACAGTCAATTAACCAACCCAAAAATCCAGAGCGAGCGGGAGGCCGTGCTGCATAACCAGTCAACCAATGAATTAAGGGTCCAGAAATGTTTTTTACGTGCGGTCACAGATACGTCTGTATTGTACAAATATTTCATATACTCAGCATTTTCCAGAGCTCTGCTTCCTGTCAGTGAATAGAATAACTCCCATTTGTATCTGCTTTCCCAGACCTCGATTACGTTTTTTCTGTACACAGCAGTCACGTCCCATAACCCGGTGCGTCACGTATTGAGCGGCTTCTGTAGCTTCCGCCCTATGAGCGGTAACGATCGGGTCTTTATGAGAGGATGACTCCAGGATGAGCTCAGAAATCTCATTATTTATACATCGGCTGAGTCACGTGCGCCGCAGTCACCGCTCTGCTCTTAGGAAATTACCGCTCTCCCTATGAGCAATCACTGCAAAAATGTGAAACAGAAAGAAAACAACAGAAGCTGCCGAACTTCCCCCAGAGATCCGGGCGCAGATCTGCGAGCGTTTAGGGTCACCATAATGGTTAAAGGTGAACCTGACTCACAAAGATAAGCGGCTGAAGGCGCCACTTATCTCTGGAAACGTACGATAGGATTGGGCGTAGTGACCTCCGAGTGTCAGACCTCTGGGGAGAGCAAGTGCCAGGGCTCCCACCCCCCAGGCAACACTGCTCCGCCCCTGCACTAAGCATTACACCAATGACAACCCCTGTGTCATGCTCCGCCCCTGCACTAAGCATTACACCAATGACAACCCCTGTGTCATGCTCCGCCCCTGCACTAAGCATTACACCAATGAGAACCTGTGTCATGCTCCGCCCCTGCACTAGGCATTACACCAATGAGAACCTGTGTCATGCTCCGCCCCTGCACTAGACATTACACCAATGAGAACCTGTGTCATGCTCCGCCCCTGCACTAAGCATTACACCAATGAGAACCTGTGTCATGCTCCGCCCCTGCACTAGGCATTACACCAATGAGAACCTGTGTCATGCTCCGCCCCTGCACTAGGCATTACACCAATGAGAACCTGTGTCATGCTCCGCCCCTGCACGAGGCATTACACCAATGAGAACCCCTGTGTCATGCTCCGCCCCTGCACTAGGCATTACACCAATGAGAACCTCTGTCGTGCTCCACCCCTGCACTAGGCATTACACCAATAAGAACCCCTGTGTCGTGCTCCGCCCCTGCACAAGGCATTACACCAATGAGAACCCCTGTGTTATGCTCCGCCCCTGCACTAGGCATTACACCAATGAGAACCCGTGTCATGCTCCGCCCCTGCACTAGGAATTACACCAATGAGAACCTGTCATGCTCCGCCCCTGCACTAGGCATTACACCAATGAGAACCCGTGTCATGCTCCGCCCCTGCACTAGGAATTACACCAATGAGAACCTGTGTCATGCTCCGCCCCTGCACTAGGCATTACACCAATGAGAACCCGTGTCATGCTCCGCCCCTGCACTAGGCATTACACCAATGAGAACCTGTGTCGTGCTCCACCCCTGCACTAGGCATTACACCAATGAGAACCCCTGTGTCGTGCTCCGCCCCTGCACAAGGCATTACACCAATGAGGACCTGTGCCGTGCTCTGCCCCTGCACTAGGCATTACACCAATGAGAACCTGTGTCGTGCTCCGCCCCTGCACTAGGCATTACACCAATGAGAACCCCTGTGTCGTGCTCCGCCCCTGCACTAGACATTACACCAATGAGAACCAGTGTCGTGCTCCGCACCTGCACTAGGCTTTACACCAATGAGAACCTCTGTGTCATGCTCCGCCCCTGCATTAGGCATTACACCAATGAGAACCTGTGTCGTGCTCCGCCCCTGCACTAGGCATTACACCAATAAGAACCCCTGTGTCGTGCTCCGCCCCTGCACTAGGCATTACACCAATGAGAACCTGTGTCGTGCTCCGCCCCTGCACTAGGCATTACACCAATGAGAACCCGTGTCGTGCTCCGCCCCTGCACTAGGCATTACACCAATGAGAACCCCTGTGTCGCGCTCCGCCCCTGCACTAGGCATTACACCAATGAGAACCCCTGTGTCGCGCTCCGCCCCTGCACTAGGCATTACACCAATGAGAACTCCTGTGTCGCGCTCCGCCCCTGCACTAGGCATTACACCAATGAGAACCTGTGTCATGCTCCGCCCCTGCACAAGGCATTACACCAATGAGAACCCGTGTCGTGCTCCGCCCCTGCACTAGGCTTTACACCAATGAGAACCCGTGTCGCGCTCCGCCCCTGCACTAGGTTTTACACCAATAAGAACCCCTGTGTTATCCTCCGCCCCTACACTAAGCATTACACCACTGAGAACCCCTGTGTCGCGCTCCGCCCCTGCATGAGGCATTACACCAATGAGAACCAGTGTCGTGCTCCGCCCCTGCACTAGGCTTTACACCAATGAGAACCCCTGTGTTATCCTCCGCCCCTGCACTAGGCATTACACCAATGAGAACCCCTGTGTCGTGCTCCGCCCCTGCACAAGGCATTACACCAATGAGAACCAGTGTCGTGCTCCGCCCCTGCACTAGGCTTTACACCAATGAGAACCCCTGTGTTATCCTCCGCCCCTGCACTAGGCATTACACCACTGAGAACCACTGTGTCGTGCTCTGCCCCTGCACTAGGCATTACACCAATGAGAACCCCTGTGTCACGCTCCGCCCCTGCATGAGGCATTACACCAATGAGAACCCGTGTCGTGCTCTGCCCCTGCACTAGGCATTACACCACTGAGAACCCCTGTGTCGTGCTCCGCCCCTGCACTAGGCATTACACCAATGACAACCTTTGTGTCGTGCTCCGCCCCTGCACTAGACATTACACCAATGAGAACCCCTGTGTCGTGCTCCGCCCCTGCACTAGACATTACACCAATGAGAACCCCTGTGTCGTGCTCCGCCCCTGCACTAGGCATTACACCAATGAGAACCCCTGTGTCGTGCTCCGCCCCTGCATTAGGCATTACACCAATGACAACCTTTGTGTCGTGCTCCGCCCCTGCACTAGGCATTACACCAATGAGAACCCCTGTGTCGTGCTCCGCCCCTGCATTAGGCATTACACCAATGACAACCTTTGTGTCGTGCTCCGCCCCTGCACTAGGCATTACACCAATGAGAACCACTGTGTCGTGCTCCGCCCCTGCACTAGGCATTACACCACTGAGAACCACTGTGTCGTGCTCCGCCCCTGCACTAGACATTACACCAATGAGAACCGCTGTGTCGTGCTCCGCCCCTGCACTAGGCATTACACCAATGAGAACCACTGTGTCGTGCTCCGCCCCTGCACTAGGCATTACACCACTGAGAAACACTGTGTCGTGCTCCGCCTCTGCATTAGGCATTACACCAATGAGAACCCCTGTGTCGTGCTCCACCCCTGCACTAGGCATTACACCAATGAGAACCACTGTGTCGTGCTCCGCCCCTGCACTAGGCATTACACCACTGAGAACCACTGTGTCGTGCTCCGCCCCTGCACTAGACATTACACCATTGAGAACCCGTGTCGTGCTCCGCCCCTGCATTAGGCATTACACCAATGAGAACCACTGTGTCGTGCTCCGCCCCTGCACTAGGCATTACACCACTGAGAACCACTGTGTCGTGCTCCGCCGCTGCACTAGACATTACACCAATGAGAACCCCTGTGTCGTGCTCCGCCTCTGCACTAGACATTACACCAATGAGAACCCCTGTGTCGTGCTCCGTCCCTGCATTAGGCATTACACCAATGACAACCCCTGTGTCGTGCTCCGCCCCTGCACTAGGCATTATACCAATGAGAACCCGTGTCGTGCTCCGCCCCTGCACTAGGCATTACACCAATGAGAACCCCTGTGTCGCGCTCCGCCCCTGCACTAGGCATTACACCAATGAGAACTCCTGTGTCGCGCTCCGCCCCTGCACTAGGCATTACACCAATGAGAACCCGTGTCATGCTCCGCCCCTGCACAAGGCATTACACCAATGAGAACCCGTGTCGTGCTCCGCCCCTGCACTAGGCTTTACACCAATGAGAACCTGTGTCATGCTCCGCCCCTGCACAAGGCATTACACCAATGAGAACCCGTGTCGCGCTCCGCCCCTGCATGAGGCATTACACCAATGAGAACCCGTGTCGCGCTCCGCCCCTGCACTAGGCATTACACCAATGAGAACCCCTGTGTCGCGCTCCGCCCCTGCACTAGGCATTACACCAATGAGAACTCCTGTGTCGCGCTCCGCCCCTGCACTAGGCATTACACCAATGAGAACCTGTGTCATGCTCCGCCCCTGCACTAGGCTTTACACCAATGAGAACCCGTGTCGTGCTCCGCCCCTGCACTAGGCTTTACACCAATGAGAACCTGTGTCATGCTCCGCCCCTGCACAAGGCATTACACCAATGAGAACCCGTGTCGTGCTCCGCCCCTGCACTAGGCTTTACACCAATGAGAACCCGTGTCGCGCTCCGCCCCTGCATGAGGCATTACACCAATGAGAACCAGTGTCGTGCTCCGCACCTGCACTAGGTTTTACACCAATAAGAACCCCTGTGTTATCCTCCGCCCCTACACTAAGCATTACACCACTGAGAACCCCTGTGTCGCGCTCTGCCCCTGCATGAGGCATTACACCAATGAGAACCAGTGTCGTGCTCCGCCCCTGCACTAGGCTTTACACCAATGAGAACCCCTGTGTTATCCTCCGCCCCTGCACTAGGCATTACACCACTGAGAACCCCTGTGTCGTGCTCCGCCCCTGCACTAGGCTTTACACCAATGAGAACCCCTGTGTTATCCTCCGCCCCTGCACTAGGCATTACACCACTGAGAACCACTGTGTCGTGCTCTGCCCCTGCACTAGGCATTACACCAATGAGAACCCCTGTGTCGCGCTCCGCCCCTGCATGAGGCATTACACCAATGAGAACCCGTGTCGTGCTCTGCCCCTGCACTAGGCATTACACCACTGAGAACCCCTGTGTCGTGCTCCGCCCCTGCACTAGACATTACACCAATGAGAACCCCTGTGTCGTGCTCCGCCCCTGCACTAGACATTACACCAATGAGAACCCCTGTGTCGTGCTCCGCCCCTGCACTAGGCATTACACCAATGAGAACCCCTGTGTCGTGCTCCGCCCCTGCATTAGGCATTACACCAATGACAACCTTTGTGTCGTGCTCCGCCCCTGCACTAGGCATTACACCAATGAGAACCCCTGTGTCGTGCTCCGCCCCTGCATTAGGCATTACACCAATGACAACCTTTGTGTCGTGCTCCGCCCCTGCACTAGGCATTACACCAATGAGAACCCGTGTCGTGCTCCGTCCCTGCATTAGGCATTACACCAATGACAACCCCTGTGTCGTGCTCCGCCCCTGCATTAGGCATTACACCAATGACAACCTTTGTGTCGTGCTCCGCCTCTGCACTAGACATTACACCAATGAGAACCACTGTGTCGTGCTCCGCCCCTGCACTAGACATTACACCAATGAGAACCCCTGTGTCGTGCTCCGCCTCTGCACTAGACATTACACCAATGAGAACCCCTGTGTCGTGCTCCGTCCCTGCATTAGGCATTACACCAATGACAACCCCTGTGTCGTGCTCCGCCCCTGCACTAGGCATTACACCAATGAGAATCCCTGTGTCGTGCTCTGCCCCTGCACAATGTCAGGTCTTGCTGGGCATGGCCGGTATATGGACGGTAGTACCTACCACAAGCGATACAAAAAAGTGTAACAGGTAAATGGGCTACGGGCCCACAAAGCTCATTGATGGGTGGAGCGCCTGGTTGGTCCGATCCCTCTGATGAGCGAAAACCACATATTACTCTAAAAGTTCCGTCTGGCTGTGATAGAAAGGATTGAGGATATTGGGGTTGTTATGTGCCCTAAGTATTTGTAGAAAAGGTATAGCACAAGTATGCAGGCACCATGAAATAAACAAAATGCCCAAGATGAAATTACGAGCAGTGCCACCTGACGCGCGTTTCACTATGGAAAGCTTCATCCAGAGGTGATGGGTAGCTGGAGAGGGAACTATTTAAGTAGTGGCCAATGACAGAGAGGCAGGCATGCCTCCCGTTACTGTTTACCGGTGTGTTTGGACCCGCGTAGATGACTTCCTGATGATGTAGGTGCGGGGAAGGATGTGAACCGATCACGAGCCGACGTCACGAAAAACGGTCACGTGAATTATCTTCTCAGGACTTTCCTTATAAGTCTAATTTTTAAGTAATCAATATAATATAGTATTACAGTGCCTCACACACCATCTAGTCCCTGATATACCCACCTTCCTTTCCCGTATTTGTATACCCCATCATTTATTTATTGTTTTCATCATTATTGTAATAATAAAAATATTAATTTTAACCTTTCTAAAAAGCATTTGGTTATTTCTTGTTTGTTGTAGATGACATAACACGAAGAGCATCGCAGCTATGATAGATAAGGGTCAGGACACGCAGAGCATCGCAGCTATGATAGATAATGGTCAGGACACGCAGAGCATCGCAGCTATGATAGATGAGGGTCAGGACACGCAGAGCATCACAGCTATGATAGATGAGGGTCAGGACACGCAGAGCATCACAGCTATGATAAGGGCTAGCACACGCAGAGAATCACAGCTATGATAAATAAGGGTCAGGACAAGCAGAGCATCGCAGTTATGATAGATAAGGGTCAGGACATGCAGAGCATCGCAGCTATGATAGATAAGGGTCAGGACACACAGAGCATCACAGCTATGATAGATAAGGGTCAGGACACACAGAGCATCACAGCTATGATAGATAAGGGTCAGGACACGCAGAGCATCACAGCTATGATAGATAAGGGTCAGGACACGCAGAGCATCACAACTACAAGAAAAAGGTGTCTGAACACGCAGAGCATTACAGCTATGATAGATAAGGGCCAGAACACGCAGAGCATCATAGCTATGATAGATAAGGGTCAGGACATGCAGAGCATCGCAGCTATGCTAGAAAGGGGTCAGGACACGCAGAGCATAGCAACTAAGCTAGAAAGGGGTCAGGACACACAGCGCATTGCAGCTATGATAGATAAGGGTCAGGACATGAAGAGCATTGCAGCTATGATAGAAAGGAGTCAGATCACATGGAGCATTGCAGCCATGATAGAAAGGTGTCAGGACACACAGAGCATCGCAGCTGTAACAGAAAGGTGTTCGGACACACAGAGCATCGTAGCTAGTGTAGATAGGTTGTGCGGACACGCAGTGCATCACAGCTAGGATAGAAAGGAGGAGCCAGGGCACGCATAGCATCAGAGCTAGTACAGAAAAGTGTTTGGACACACAGAGCATCGCAGCTAGGATAGAAAGGAGTCTGGACACAGAGCATCGCAGCTAGGATAGAAAGGAGTCTGGACACAGAGCATCGTAGCTAGGATAGAAAGGAGTCTGGACACAGAGCATCGCAGCTAGGATAGAAAGGAGTCTGGACACAGAGCATCGTAGCTAGGATAGAAAGGAGTCTGGACACAGAGCATCGCAGCTAGGATAGAAAGGAGTCTGGACACAGAGCATCGTAGCTAGGATAGAAAGGAGTCAGGAGACGCGGAACATTATAGCTAGAACAGAATGGAGTCAGGACACGCAGAGCATCACAGCTATGATAGAAAGAAGTCAGGACACGCACAGCAGGTCTCTGTGTCTCATCTCATAAACTTTCAATTGAGCTGACAGGTGGCAGCTGTGAGAGAGCAGAGTGCAGCCTTTCTTATCTTGGCTGCAGCCTATGCAGAGTGCAGCAGCTGAGTCTGGAGTTCGTCATTGGCTACTGCGCTCTGCATAAGCAGTGACCAAGATGAGAAAGCTCTAAGTATCAGTCGCTACCTGCGTAGAGTGCAGCCGGAGGCGACAAACTCAGCTTGACTGCTGCACTCTGCATAAGAACAGATCTGTCAAAAATAATGCACCTGCTTGCTGACAGTTTCCACTTCCTTAAAGAAAAAAAAAACTGTAAAATATTTATAAAATGTTAAAACAAAAGCATCACTTGGATTGATGATATCTCCTGGAGGTTCGACCTGCGGATTATGTGCCCCGAGAGACGGAGCATCATGGCTTCCTCCGCTTGGCTCCATACTGACCTCCTCTCCCGCATGAAAGGACTATTGTCCCCGGGGGATAAACACCATTTTATGGCTACTTCTTTCTGGCAAGACACAAAGGGCATTATTCCAACAAGCAGATAGCGTTTCATGATTTCGAGATTAAGCCTCGTTTCGTGTACGCAGGTAGCACGCGCGCTGCTGTAACCGATTCCGCTAATGGCTAATCAATTATCGTCAGGCTCCGGGGGCATCAGGGGGCCACTTATAAATACCGTTATGAGGATTTCAGAAAATTAAGGAGACCAAATTCAACCTTAAAGGGTAACTCGTGACACATAAAATAAATACCGCGACGGCTTTTTTTGGACTCGGGAGGTGGATTAGTGATATCAATCGGTCTATTGTTCATTTGGGCTTTTTTTTTTTTTTTTGTTCTACCCCCTGCAGGTTTTTCGGTTCTGCGTTCGTATCGGTTTTCACGTATCGCCTGCATTTTCATTGTCTGCATTTGCAAAGCCCTGTAGTAATCCACCTACACTAGGTGAGACCGCGCTGCGGCTGCGGAGGCGGCGATTTCCCAGAAGGCATTTAAAGTGTTAAACTACTAGGCAGAAGAGAGAAGAGCGAGGGATCTGGTGCCAACCAATCCTGGCGGGCAGGCTGCCACCAATGAGGAGAGCAGCAGAGCTCCGTCCGCTCCCACTACTGCCTACAGGAGTCAAATCAGTTCACCATAGTAAACAAGAGACAGAGGGAAGGCAGGAGGGGGAGGGGAGGGCAGTGCGGCTGCAGGACAAAGGGGGGGGGCATCATGAACAAAAAATAATGCACCAAGCGTGGAGGTGAGGAATAGCAGAGACAAGAGTGACAACCACACACACCAGCAGAGAACACAATGTACCTTCACCAGATCCAGCCACTAAGGATCCAGATCCTCAATGAATAGGGGGAAGGGGTGTATGTATCATACACATCACGATGCACGCTCGACGACATACGTGCACGCTCGCATCAACAGAGTGTGCGTTCTGTACGGGAAGAGAGCAATAAGGTGTAGCAAGACGCCGAGCGCGCACGCCCTGCTCGCCAAAGTGCTCATGCACGCTCGCTTCAGCCAAGTGTGCATGGCTCCAAGCCCATCCCAGGGCCGCTCAAGCGTACGGAGACTCTGGCATGGCGCGTGTTCGCCAATCCTGGGGCCGCTCAGTCGCAAGGCGACCCATCAAGGACGTGAGCATCCTTTCCAGGGCACACCAAGTGCATGGGAGCCCATCTCCGCGAAGGCCAGGCGCATCCCAGGACATCCATGCGTTTGGTGGGACAGCCAAGAGCAAGGAGGCCCACCAAACGCATGGGCATGCACTTCAGGGACCACAAAACACATGGGCACCCATCCCGGTGGCGGCCAGGAGTCTGTTCACCCATTCTGGGGGGCTGGCCAAGCGTACGGAGACACTGGCAAGTGAATGGCTATTCATGTCAGGGCCCACTAAGGGCATGTTCACCCATCCCAGGGCTGGCCAAGATTGTGTTCACCCATCCCGGGATCGGCCAAGCGTAAGGGAGCTCACCAAACACACAGGTGTTCATTCCACGGCCCACCAAGTGCATGTCTGCCCATCCTGGGGCTCACCAAACGCACAGGTATTCATGCCGTGGCCGGCCAGTTGCGTGTTCGCCCATTCCAGGGCCCACCAAGAACACGGCATTTATTCAAGGGCATACCAATCACATGGGAGCCCATCCCAAGGCCGAACAGTCGCATGGTCCCACCAAACACACAGACATCTATTCCAGGGCCAACTAAGCACATGAGCGCCCAGGTGCGTGTTCGCTTATCCCGGGGCTGTTCAGTTTCAAGGCGGCCCACCAAGCACACAAGCATCCTTTCCAGGGCCCACCAAGCGCAAGGGAGCCTGTCATGGTGAAGGACGGGTGCATATTTGCCCATCCAAGGGGCTAGCCAAGTGGAAGGAGGCCCACCAAACGCATGGGCATGCATTCCAGGGCCCACCAAGCGCATGGATGCCCATCCTGGTGGCAGCTAGGCGCCATTTTGCCCATCCCAGGGTCAGCTATGCATATGGAGACACTGGCAAGTGAGTGGGCATTCATGCCAGGGCCCACTAAGTGAATGTTCGCCCATCCCAGGGCTCGCCAATATTGTGTTCATCCATCCAGGGATCATCCAAACGCAA
The DNA here is from genome assembly GCF_032444005.1 of Ranitomeya imitator. Taxonomy (NCBI): domain Eukaryota; kingdom Metazoa; phylum Chordata; class Amphibia; order Anura; family Dendrobatidae; genus Ranitomeya; species Ranitomeya imitator. The sequence continues at coordinate 16,318,500 of NC_091291.1, read as the reverse complement.
GTGAGCTCACCAAACACACACAGGTATTCATTCCACAGCCCACCAAATGCATGTGCCGACCAGTCGCGCGTTCGCCCATCCCGGGGCTGACCAGTCGCGCGTTCGCCCATCCCGGGACCGACCAGTCGTGTGTTCGCCCATCCCGGGACTGACCAGTCGCGCGTCCACCCATCCCGGGGCCAAACAGTCGCGCGTTCGCCCATCTCGGGGCCGAACAGTCGCGCGTTCGCCCATCCCGGGGCCGACCAGTCGCGCGTTCGCCCATCCCGGGGCCGAACAGTCGCGCGTTCGGCCATCCCGGGGCCGACCAGTCGCGCGTTCGCGCATCCCGGGGCCGAATAGTCGCGCGTTCGCCCATCCTGGGGCCGACCAGTCGCGTGTTCGCCCATCCCGGGGCTGACCAGTCGCACGTTCGCCCATCCCGGGACCGACCAGTCGCGTGTTCGCCCATCCTGGGACCGACCAGTCACGCGTCCGCCCATCCCGGGGCCAAACAGTCGCGCGTTCGCCCATCTCGGGGCCAAACAGTCGCGCGTTCGGCCATCCCGGGGCCAACCAGTCGCGCGTTCGCGCATCCCGGGGCCGAATAGTCGCGCGTTCGTCCATCCTGGGGCCGACCAGTCGCGTGTTCGCCCATCCCGGGGCTGACCAGTCGCACGTTCGCCCATCCCGGGACCGACCAGTCGCGTGTTCGCCCATCCTGGGGCCGACCAGTCGCGCGTCAGCCCATCCTGGGGCCGGCCAGTTGCGCAATCGCCCATCCCAGGGCCGACCAGTCGCGCGTTTGCCCATCCTGGGGCCGGCCAGTCGCGCGTTTGCCCATCTCGGGGCCGACCAGTCGCGCGTTCGCCCATCCCGGGGAACGGGCATTGATTCCAGGGCACACCAAGTGCATGTTCGCCCACCCCGGGGCCAACCAGTCACAAGGGGACCCACCAAAACGAACAGGCATCCATTCCAGGGCCAACTAAGCGCACGGGTGCCCATCCCCGCCTCCTACCTGCCGATATCCTTACAGTGTGACGCACGTATGACATTGCACGACACTTACTAATCAGATGATGGCCCCTCCGATTCAGTACTATGGACAACCCCTTTAAATGGTGAGCACTGCACATATGTGGCCATCTCTCTACCTAACAATATCACCTCAGGATCGGTGAGGACCCAGCTGTCAAATAGCATTTATGGAAAGACCCTTTAAAGACATAAGGAAGACCAGGGGGACAGGAGAGTCTACAAACACTCAGCAAATACAAAGCATTTTGTGGGTTACGCCGCCAGCGTTCTCCTCTATAAACCTAAAAGGGAGCTCGGTACGATAGGATACGAAAGTCGTGTATTGTAAGTGTGTGAAACCGGCAAAGGAGGGGCAGAGAGACACCACAAGTGCCAGAAAGGACAAAAGCTGGCAGAAAAATACAGCAATCTGGAGATATAAAGTGCTGGAGTGCTCACTGCTGCCCTCTGCTGGAGGACAGAGACATTACACTCAGGCTGATGCAAGAAGTTACTTGGAAGGGAGGAGAAGGGGAGGGGGTTAAGAATCTAAAGAGAACCTAAAGATCTTGGGAGGGTGGGGGTTTATAATACTCAGGAACCAGGAGGCCCAGGCTGAACAATGAACACACTACCGCAGTTCCTCTATTATACACATGAACCATGAAGCTCCGGCTGAACAGTTAATACAATACCAAAGCTCATAGTAGTTCTGCCACATACATGAACCAGTGGGCTCAGGATGACCAATGAGTACTTCTGGAATTTCTATATATTTTCAGTATTGTATCCCTGAACCAGCAAGCTCAGGATGAGCGATGTCTTACTGGAAGTTTTATAGTTTCAGCATATTTATGAACCCGGAGGCTCAGGATGAACTATGCAGTATTGCGGCTGATAATGGTTGTGGAAGTTTTAAAGCTGTAGCATTATACACGTGAACCAGGAGGCCCAGGATGAGCAACCATATACCGCTGCTGATAGTAGTTATGGAGGTTTTTCTTATACTTATGAACCAGGAAGCTCAGGATGAAAAGGGCTGTATTATGGCTGATAGCAGTACTGGATGTTGTATAGTGTCAGGGTTACATTTAAGAACCAGGAGGCGCAGGATGAACAATGACATACTGCACCCGATAGCAGATCTGGAAGTCGTATAATTTGAGGCACCAGGAGGCCCAGGATGAACAACGCTCTCCCGCTGCTGATAGTGTTTATAGAAGTTCTAAAGCTGTAGGGATCGGGAGGCTCAGGATGAGCAATGCTATGTAATGTTGATGGTAGTAGCACTGGAAGCTGCAGATTTTTTTTTTTTTATCTACATGAACCAGGGAGATCTGGGTGAACAATGCTATACTCTATACTGAGGCAGAAAGTAGTTATAGACATATATATACATACACACATATATACACACTCATGAACCAGGAAGCCCAGGATGAATAGGGCTGTAATGTGGCCGCCAGCAGTACAGGATGTTGTAAAGGACTCAGTATTATATTTATGAACCAGGATGCTCAGGATGAACAATGATATACTGCACCTGATGATGGTAGATCTGGAAGTTTTATAATTTTTGAGCAATATATACATGAATCAGGAAGCTCGGGATGAACAGTTCTATATTGAAGCTGATCATCACACTGGAAGATGTAGATTTTCATTATTGTACATATGAACCAGGAGGCGCAGGATGAACAATACTATACTGTGGGTCACAGCAGTAGATGAACATCCATTAGGGTCAATCAGAGGCACAGACAGAGGCGAGGAGGAGCCCAGCGGGGGCTGAACGGGGCGATATCGCAGGAATGGAAGGGTTAAGCCATTTCGGGCCGTTCTCTGGGGACACTTATGCTGGTATGAAGAGATGGATATAGATATTCCCGTCATGGAGGAGGCCGCCGTCACTGATCGTCTGGAGGAGGCTTTCTCCCCTCTCCCCAATACCAGGCCCGGTGATCGATGCCACTGATTGGACACCTGGGTGCAAATTCTAAATCGGAGCTCCCCCTGCTGGTCAAAAAATAATAAATCCGAAATATTGGGAAAATTCGCCGCACACGTTATTATCAGCATAACCAGAAATGGATCCGTCAACAGCAACACACAGTAAATGGAAACCTCGCCCAATATTCGCGGAGCCGAGACGGACCGGGCTCTGCGCTGTGTGCCGTAGGTGGCGGTGGCGCATCAGCGTGGCTTCCTGTACGATAACACCGTTCTCTCACTGCCATTGTGCCACGAAAAAAGGACCATTGTAAAAGGGACGCGGGCCGAGATTTTCCATCATTTTCCCGTTATGATGTTTTTTAGGTTTTCCTCTGATTCTCTACTTTATGTCCGATATGGGAGGGGCAGATACACGAGGCACGGCGGCTAGCAATGGTAAAGGGGTATTCATCAATAGCGGGGGGAGCAGAGGAAGAGCACGCAGGCGCAAGAGAGCAGAGGAAGAGCGAGAGGGAAGCAGAAAGCAGAGGAAGAGCAAGAGGGCAACGGAAAGCAGAGGAAGAGCACGAGGGCAGCAGAGAGCAGAGGAAGAGCGAGGGCAACAGAGAGCAGAGGAAGAGCGCGAGGGCAACAGAGAGCAGAGGAAGAGCGCGAGGGCAGCAGAAAGCAGAGAAAGAGCGCGAGGGCAACAGAGAGCAGAGGAAGAGCGCGAGGGCAACAGAGAGCAGAGGAAGAGCGCGAGGGCAGCAGAGAGCAGAGGAAGAGCGAGGGCAACAGAGAGCAGAGGAAGAGCGCGAGGGCAACAGAGAGCAGAGGAAGAGCGCGAGGGCAACAGAGAGCAGAGGAAGAGCGCGAGGGCAACAGAGAGCAGAGGAAGAGCGCGAGGGCAACAGAGAGCAGAGGAAGAGCGAGAGGGCAACAGAGAGCAGAGGAAGAGCACGCAGGCGCAAGAGAGCAGAGGAAGAGCGAGAGGGAAGCAGAAAGCAGAGGAAGAGCAAGAGGGCAACGGAAAGCAGAGGAAGAGCAAGAGGGCAACGGAAAGCAGAGGAAGAGCGAGGGCAACAGAGAGCAGAGGAAGAGCACGCAGGCGCAAGAGAGCAGAGGAAGAGCGAGAGGGAAGCAGAAAGCAGAGGAAGAGCAAGAGGGCAACGGAAAGCAGAGGAAGAGCACGAGGGCAGCAGAGAGCAGAGGAAGAGCGAGAGGGCAACAGAGAGCAGAGGAAGAGCGCGAGGGCAGCAGAGAGCAGAGGAAGAGCGCGAGGGCAACAGAGAGCAGAGGAAGAGCGCGAGGGCAACGGAAAGTAGAGGAAGAGCGCGAGGGCAACGGAAAGCAGAGGAAGAGCGAGAGGGAAGCAGAAAGCAGAGGAAGAGCAAGAGGGCAACGGAAAGCAGAGGAAGAGCACGAGGGCAGCAGAGAGCAGAGGAAGAGCGAGAGGGCAACAGAGAGCAGAGGAAGAGCGCGAGGGCAGCAGAAAGCAGAGGAAGAGCGCGAGGGCAACGGAAAGCAGAGGAAGAGCGCGAGGGCAACGGAAAGCAGAGGAAGAGCGCGAGGGCAACGGAAAGCAAAGGAAGAGCGAGAGGGCAACGGAAAGCAGAGGAAGAGCGCGAGGGCAACGGAAAGCAGAGGAAGAGCACGAGGGCAGCAGAGAGCAGAGGAAGAGCGCGAGGGCAGCAGAAAGCAGAGGAAGAGCGCGAGGGCAACGGAAAGTAGAGGAAGAGCGCGAGGGCAACGGAAAGCAGAGGAAGAGCGCGAGGGCAGCAGAGAGCAGAGGAAGAGCGCGAGGGCAGCAGAAAGCAGAGGAAGAGCGCGAGGGCAACGGAAAGTAGAGGAAGAGCGCGAGGGCAACGGAAAGCAGAGGAAGAGCGCGAGGGCAACGGAAAGCAGAGGAAGAGCGAGAGGGCAACGGAAAGCAGAGGAAGAGCACGAGGGCAGCAGAGAGCAGAGGAAGAGCGAGAGGGCAACAGAGAGCAGAGGAAGAGCGCGAGGGCAGCAGAAAGCAGAGGAAGTGCGCGAGGGCAGCAGAAAGCAGAGGAAGAGCGCGAGGGCAGCAGAGAGCAGAGGAAGAGCGCGAGGGCAACGGAAAGCAGAGGAAGAGCGCGAGGGCAACGGAAAGCAGAGGAAGAGCGCGAGGGCAACGGAAAGCAGAGGAAGAGCGCGAGGGCAACGGAAAGCAGAGGAAGAGCGAGAGGGCAACGGAAAGCAGAGGAAGAGCGCGAGGGCAACGGAAAGCAGAGGAAGAGCGAGAGGGCAACGGAAAGCAGAGGAAGAGCGAGAGGGCAACGGAAAGCAGAGGAAGAGCACGAGGGCAGCAGAGAGCAGAGGAAGAGCGAGAGGGCAGCAGAGAGCAGAGGAAGAGCGCGAGGGCAACAGAGAGCAGAGGAAGAGCGAGAGGGCAACAGAGAGCAGAGGAAGAGCGAGAGGGCAACAGAGAGCAGAGGAAGAGCGCGAGGGCAGCAGAAAGCAGAGGAAGAGCGCGAGGGCAGCGGAAAGCAGAGGAAGAGCGCGAGGGCAACGGAAAGCAGAGGAAGAGCGCGAGGGCAACGGAAAGCAGAGGAAGAGCGAGAGGGCAACGGAAAGCAGAGGAAGAGCGAGAGGGCAACGGAAAGCAGAGGAAGAGCACGAGGGCAGCAGAGAGCAGAGGAAGAGCGAGAGGGCAGCAGAGAGCAGAGGAAGAGCGCGAGGGCAGCAGAGAGCAGAGGAAGAGCGCGAGGGCAACGGAAAGCAGAGGAAGAGCGCGAGGGCAGCAGAGAGCAGAGGAAGAGCGCGAGGGCAACGGAAAGCAGAGGAAGAGCGCGAGGGCAACGGAAAGCAGAGGAAGAGCGCGAGGGCAACGGAAAGCAGAGGAAGAGCGCGAGGGCAACAGAGAGCAGAGGAAGAGCGAGGGCACAAGAGAGAAAGCAGAGGAAGAGCGTGGGCACAAGAGAGAAAGCAGAGGAAGAGCACGGGCACAAGAAAGAAAGCAGAGGAAGAGCGCGAGCACAAGAGAGAAAGCAGAGGAAGAGCGCGAGCACAAGAGAGAAGGAAAAGCGCGGGCACAAGAGAGCAGAGGAAGAGCATGGGCACAAGAGAGAACAGAGGAAGAGCGCGGGCACAAGAGAGAAAGCAGAGGAAGAGCGCGGGCACAAGAGAGAAGGAAGAGTGCAAGTGGAAGGCAGAGAGCAGAGGAAGGACCAGAAAGCAAAGAAGCGAGCGACAGAGGAAGAGAGAGGCTCCATGGTGATGTTCCAGCGGCCATACACTTTACAATGACTCCTCGGCCGCCCCACTTACACATACAGTCATGTCCAAAAGTATTGACACCCCTGCAATTCTGTCAGATAATACTCAGTTTCTTCCTGAAAATGATTGCAATCACAAATTCTTTGTTATTATTATCTTCATTTAATTTGTCTTAAATGAAAAAACACAAAAAGAATTGTCCTAAAACCAAATTGGATATAATTCCACACCAAACATGAAAAAAGGGGGTGAACAAAAGCATTGGCACTGTTCGAAAAATCCTGTGATACTTCTCTAATTAGTGTAATTAACAGCACCTGTAACTTACCTGTGGCACCTAACAGGTGTTGGCAATAACTAAATCACACTTGCGGCCAGTTGACATGGATTAAAGTTGACTCAACCTCTGTCCTGTGTCCTTGTGTGACCACATTGAGCATGGAGAAAAGAAAGAAGACCAAAGAACTGTCTGAGGACTTGAGAAACCAAATTGTGAGGAAGCATGAGCAATCTCAAGGCTACAAGTCCATCTCCAAAGACCTGAATGTTCCTGTGTCTACCGTGCGCAGTGTCACCAAGAAGAATAAAGCCCATGGCACTGTGGCTAACCTCCCTAGATGTGGACGGAAAAGAAAAATTGACAAGAGATTTCAACGCAAGATTGTGCGGATGTTGGATAAAGAACCTCGACTAACATCCAAACAAGTTCAAGCTGCCCTGCAGTCCGAGGGTACAACAGTGTCAACCCGTACTATCCGTCGGTGTCTGAATGAAAAGGGACTGTATGGTAGGAGAACCAGGAAGACCCCACTTCTTACCCCGAGACATAAAAAAGCCAGGCAGGAGTTTGCCAAAACTTACCTGAAAAAGCCTAAAACGTTTTGGAAGAATGTTCTCTGGTCAGATGAGACAAAAGTAGAGTTTTTTGGGCAAAGGTATCAACATAGAGTTTACAGGAGAAAAAAAGAGGCATTCAAAGAAAAGATCACGGTCCCTACAGTCAAACATGGCGGAGGTTCCCTGATGTTTTGGGGTCGCTTTGCTGCCTCTGGCACTGGACTGCTTGACCGTGTGCATGGCATTATGAAGTCTGAAGACTACCAACAAATTTTGCAGCATAATGTAGGGCCCAGTGTGAGAAAGCTGGGTCTCCCAGAGAGGTCATGGGTCTTCCAGCAGGACAATGACCCAAAGCACACTTCAAAAAGCACTAGAAAATGGTTTGAGAGAAAGCACTGGAGACTTCTAAGGTGGCCAGCAATGAGTCCAGACCTGAATCCCATAGAACACCTGTGGAGAGATCTAAAAATGGCAGTTTGGAGAAGGCACCCTTCAAATACCAGGGACCTGGAGCAGTTTGCCAAAGAAGAATGGTCTAAAATTCCAGCAGAGCATTGTAAGAAACTCATTGATGGTTACCGGAAGCGGTTGGTCGCAGTTATTTTGGCTAAAGGCTGTGCAACCAAGTATTAGGCTGAGGATGACAATACTTTTGTCTGGCCCATTTATGGAGTTTTGTGTGAAATGATCAATGTTTTGCTTTTTGCTTCATTCTCTATTGTGTTTTTTTCATTTAAGACAAATTAAATGAAGATAATAATACTAAATAATTTGTGATTGCAATCATTTTCAGGAAGAAACTGAGTATTATCTGACAGAATTGCAGGGGTGTCAATACTTTTGGCCATAACTGTATATACAGTATATATTCATGCACATCCATGGACCTACACACAGTCTGGGCACTAATCCTGAGATAGGAGCATCTTAGGCTGTGTTCACACCCTGTGGTTTTTTTTTCAGTTCAGATTTGTCCAAAACCAGAAGGATTTCCTTGTTACCACCAGCAATGTGAGAGTCCTGATGCCTCGCGCACACATCGCTTATTTGTGACTTGCACTCGTCAATTCTTTCGGGGGTTTTGCTGCAGGTTTCACCCATAATAACGAGTTGGGAACAATCTGCACCAAAAACGCGCTGTTTTTCCTGCTGAGAGATGCAGAAATTTCTGCACCACACCCCCAGTGTGTGCACACAGCCTTACCATCTGCCTTTGTGGATAGTAAGGACTTCACCGTGCACATCACACGCTCCCCCGGTCCCACACGTGGCCTGTATATACCCTACAGGACGATGTGGTGATAGAACATCAGCTCCGTGTACACTGATGGCTGCTCCGTACCGCGACGCTACGCCTGACACTAATCTATACGCTGTAATGAGCGCTGCTCGCATCCTAATGGCTCCGGCTCTCCGGAGGACGAGCACATACTCATCACCCTAATTTGCTCCCACGACGGACACTTATTTCAGGTCCACAGGAGTCAGACACGCAGCAGATATTCCATCCAGAAAAGCTAAATACAGATGACGAATGTGACGCGTTACTTCATATTAATAGCAAATGACAATAAATCTGTGAAGGACTGTGCGGATCTCTCAGGTCACACTCCACTATCGGCCACTAGAGGGCGCCCCGAGGCTTAAGATCTGTATATATATATATATATATATATATATATATATATATATATATATATATATATATATATATATATATATATATATATATATATATATATATATATATATATATATATACACACTGCTCAAAAAAAATAAAGGGAACACTAATATCCCACATCCTAGACATCTCTGAATGAAATATTCCAGCTGTAGATCTTTATTCATGGCATGGTGGAATGTGTTCATAACAATAAATCATAACAATTATCAATGTAAATCAAAATGAATATCCCACGGAGGTCTGGAGTTGGAATGATGCTCAAAATCAAAGTGGAAAATCAAATTACAGGCTGATACAACTTCAGTGGAAATGCCTCATGACAAGAAAATGATGCTCAGTAGTGTGTGTGGCCTCCACGTGCCTGTATGATCTCCCTACACCACCTGGGCATGCTCCTGATGAGGCAGCGGATGGTCTCCTGAGGGATCTCCTCCCAGACCGGGACTAAAGCATCCGCCAACTCCTGGACAGTCTGTGGTGCAAGGTGACGTTGGTGGATGGTGCGAGACATGATGTCCCAGATGTGGTCAATCGGATTCAGGTCTGGGGAACGGGCGGCCAGTCCATAGCTTCAATGCCTTCATCTTGCAGGAACTGCTGACACACTCCAGCCACATGAGGTCTGGCATTGTCCTGCATTAGGAGGAACCCAGGGCAAACCGCACCAGCATATGGTCTCACAAGGGGTCGGAGGATCTCATCTCGGTACCTAATGGCAGTCAGGCTACCTCTGGTGAGCCCATGGAGGGCTGTGCGGCCCTCCAAAGAAATGCCACCCCACACCATTACTGACCCACTGCCAAACCGGTCATGCTGAAGGATGTTGTAGGCAGCAGATCGCTCTCCACGGCGTCTCCAGACTCTGTCACGTCTGTCACATGTGCTCAGTGTGAATATGATTTCATCTGTGAAGAGCACAGGTCACCAGTGGCGAATTTGCCAATCCCGGTGTTCTGTTGCAAATGCCAAGCGTCCTGCACGGTGTTGGGCTGTGAGCACAACCCCCATCTGTGGATGTCGGGCACTCAGACCATCCTCATGGAGTCGGTTTCTAACCGTTTGTGCAGACTCATGCACATTTGTGGCCTGCTGGAGGTAATTTTGCAGGGCTCTGGCAGTGCTCTTTGCACAAAGGCTGAGGTAGCGGTCCTGCTGCTGGGTTGTTGCCCTCCTATGGCCCCCTCCCTGTCTCCTGGTGTACTGGTCTATCTCCTGGCAGTGCCTCCAGCCTCTGGACACTACGCTGACAGACACAGCAAACCTTCTTGCCACAGCTCGCATTGATGTGCCATCCTGGATGAGCTGCACTACCTGAGCCACTTGTGTGGGTTGTAGAGTCCGTCTCATGCTACCACGAGTGTGAAAGCATAACCAACATTCAAAAGTGACCAAAACATCAGCCAGAAAGCATTGGTACTGAGATGTGGTCTGTGGTCCCCACCTGCAGAACCGCTCCTTTATTGAGGGTGTCTTGACAATTGCCAATAATTTCCATTTGTTGTCTATTCCATTGGCACAACAGCATGTGAAATTGATTGTCAATCAGTGTTGCTTCCTAAGTGGACAGTTTGTATTCACAGAAGTTTGATTTACTTGGAATTATATTCTGCAGTTTAAGTGTTCCCTTTATTTTTTTGAGGAGGAATTTACTACAGAAGAACGTTCAGTGCTCCTTCCCGGAAGCTACGACTTTCACAGTGAGCACCTGACACGTGAAGTCCCTCCGCCGCTCCTCCCCACATCTTTTGGGTGTGACCTTTCCAGTTAAATGGTGTCTCATGAGGTTGTGTGACTGTGACTCAGCGTCTGGGAAGAAAAAAAAATACAAACCACACGACAAAAATACTAGCACTACGTCACAAAGTGCAGCCACAACTACTACTCCCAGCATCCACAAATAGAGAGCAGAAGGATTGCCACTGTAGGGCGAGGGAGAAAGAAAAAGACAGGGAAGGAAACAGGAAGAGCTAGAGAAAAAGACAGCGATAAAGGAAAGAGAGAGCACGAGAAAGATGGCGAGAGAGAAAAAGAGCAGAAGAAAGTGCAAGAAAGGAAAAAAGCAGAAGAAATATGGCAAAAGAGGAAAAAGAGCAGAAGAAGGAAAGAGAAGAAAAAAGATGGCAAGGGAGGTGGAGAGAGAAAGAGAGAGAAAGAGCTGGAAAGAAAGTGCAAGAGAGGAAAAGAGTAGAAGAAGGAAAGATGGCGAGAGAAAGAGCATGAAACAGAAAGAACTAGAGAAAAACACAGTGATAAAGGAAAGATAGTGCACGAGAAAGAAAGCAGAAGAAAGAGCAAGAAAGGAAAAGAACAGGAAGAAAGATGGTGAGAAAGCGAGCTGGGAAGAAAGAGAAGAAGAAAGATGACAAGAGAAAAAATAGCTGGAAAAAGAGCAGAAGAAAGAAAAATGGTGGGAAAAAAAGAGTTGGGGAAAAAGATGATGAGAAGGAAAAAAAAATAGTTGGGAAGAAAGTGCAAAAAAAGATGACCAGAGAGAAAAAGAGCAGAAGAAGGAAAGACGGCGAAAGAAAAAGAGCTGGAAAAAAGCACCAAAAAGAATGATGGAAGGAGAGAGAAAAAAAGACCAGAAGAAACAAAACGAACAAGAGAACAATAGTCAGAAAGACAAAGCGACAAAGAAAGAGAAAAAGCTAGAGAGCGAGAGTACAGAAAGAGAAACTGGCAAACAGCAAAAGGAAGCAGAGGGAAAAAAAGCGACACCGAGCATAAAAAAGAGTAAGCATTAAAAAAACAGAACGAGCGCAGGAAGAAAAAAGGAAAGAAATAATGCGGGAAAAAGAAACAGCGCACCAGTTAGAGTAAGGCTGTGTGCACACGTTACGGATTTTTCGTTTTTTTTTTTTTTGTTGTTTTTTTTTAGAGAGAGGAGGAGTGTACATGGTGAGAGTGAACACTCGTCATCGTACACTCACTGCACACTTACTAGACACTGAAGCAGATGATCGGCGCACAATGTGCCTGGTGCCAGAGTCGTCACAGAGCAGAGAGGCCGCCACTTTGTGTCCGGTGTTACGATGACGAGACAGCAATCCAATATTATACCTTAGCAGTAATGCTGAGGACGTTGACCCCACCACCTGACCTCAATGTGGAGGGAACAATGTCTACCCTCGCCACCCTCACCTCACCGTAGAGGGATCGACGTCTGCCCCCGCCACCCTCACCTCACCCTAGAGGGATCAACATCTGCCCCCGCCGCTCTTACCTCACCATAGAGGGATCGACGTCTGCCCTCGCCACCCTCACCTCACCGTAGAGGGATCGACGTTTGCCTACGCCACTCTCGCCTCACCGTAGAGGGATAGACATCTGCTCCCGCCACCCTCACCTCACCGTAGAGGGATAGACATCGGCTCCTGTCACCCTCACCTCACCGTAGAGGGATCGACGTCTGCCCCGCCACCCTCACCTCACCGTAAAGGGGTAGACATCTGCTCCCGCTACCCTCACCTCACCGTAGAGGGATCAACATCTGCCCCCACCACCCTCACCTCACCGTAGAGCGATCGACGTCTGCCTCCGCCACCCTCACCTCACCGTAGAGGGAAAGACATCTGCTCCTGCCACCGTCACCGTAGAGGGGTCAACATCTGCTCCCGCCACCCTCACCTCACCGTTGAGGGATCGACGTCTGCCCCGCCACCCTCACCTCACCGTAGAGGGATCGACGTCTGCCCCGCCACCCTCACCTCACCATAGAGGGATCGACGTCTGCCCCGCCACCCTCACCTCAGCCTAGAGGGATCTACGTCTGCCCCCGCTACCCTCACCTCACCGTAGAGGGATTGACATATGCTCCCGCCACCCTCACCTCACCGTAGAGAGATCGACGTCTGCCCCCGCCACCCTCATCTCACTGTAGAGGGATCAACATCTGCTCCCGCCACCCTCACCTCACCGTAGATGGATCGACGTCTACCCACGCCACTCTTACCTCACCGTAGAGGGATCGACATCTGCTCCCGCCACCTTCTCCTCACCGTAGAGGGATGGACCTCTTCCCCCGCCACCCTGATCTCACCATAGAGGGATCAACTTCAGGCCCCACCATTGGACTACGGTTTTATTATGGAGGGATCGATGTCAGCCTCGTCATCCGAATTTATTGTATGGGGTTCGATATCTGCCCCTGCCACCCAACAATATCTCACTCTGGGTGGTAGACATCACCCACCACCTTATTACAACTCAGTATGTGGGGTTGATTGACATCAACTCCCACCACTGCCGCCATGACCTAACTGTGGGGAGGGGATCGCCATGCTGCACTTGTACAGCAGAACACTCCTTAGGATTAATGGACTGTTAATTGTGATGTCGGAGGCCGAAGTGGGATTAACAATCACTCCCGTCTGACAGATATTGATCCTGCTCGTCTTTGCTGACCTCTTGTCGATAAAGCATTGTACTGGAGAGTGATGGCCGCCTGCGGATTACAATACTCGGGGGAGGGGGACGTCATGTTCCTGACTCATGTGCGGCTTTAATCCAGAGAGAGTAATGGCTATTATACACCTGATTGGGAGTCAGCTGTGTGTTCAACCAATCACGAGCCAAGGATAGACGGATACGTTGCAACAAAGCTATCATGACGCAAAACGCGTCGGCAGCACCAATCCCCTATTGGTGCTGCCGACGCGTTTTGCTCACAATTTTCTGTAAAAAAAAAAAAAGCTCAACTTTGAGCAGAATTTACATACGAATAATGGCTGGTTATCACGACTCCACTGGGTGAATAAGTAGGATCGGGCATATTAAAATCGAACGTGCGCGATCCTTCTTTTTCCCTACATCTGGGGGCCCCCCATACATATCAGACTGTCGGTTAATGATCATAAAATGTATCTGATCAAAGGGATCAACGATCGCAAGATCGTCATTGTTAATCCTGCACAGCGACATACATCCAGTAGTGGCCATTACTGGTATTGCAGTCCGATCCGGAAACGCAGCGAGCTGATGGCGCTCTACCACGCGTTTCATCCCAGCTGAATGTGACGGGCGGGAGGTGATCAGCGCAGACAGCAGGGAAGGAAGTGTGTGGGAGAGTGCAGGATTAACCCCTCTGCTCCCAGGCTGGCGCACAACGAAGCGATTCCGTGATCGAGCGATGGGGAAGGGGGACGGATAAACGGTGGATAAAACGTACAAGCTCATCAGAGAGCGTTTACAAGCGCTTTCCCCTCCTCTCCCGCCAACTCGCTAACCATCAGGAAAAATCGGGATTTGTTTAAAGTAAAAAAAAAAAAGAAGGTGCAGTGTCTCTTTAAATGCACTTTATAAAAAAAAGTTTTCAAAAAGTTTAGAAATTAGTAAAAACAGAACAAAAAAAACTTTAAACCGAAACTTAAAAAAAAAAAAAATTTCAGATCAACAATATGGGCAATTACGAAATTTAATGCTATGGCCGACGGGAACATTAAAACTGGAATTTAATAGGGGCGGAGGACGGGGAGGGGTGCGCCTCGCTTTCAGGCTTTTTTTAGAAAACGGTCGCCCCGGTTACCTGTTGCCGAGAAACGGTTTTGTGTCACTGATGATGTGTGGGGGGGACGAGGCTCCCTTAACCCCCGCTCAGCCGAGCAGAAGACACCCACGGGGAAAACCGTGCGGCGGATGCCTATTATAGATGGAGGCATTATCTCTGCATGAGAGAGCGAGGGGGAACGTTCAGCGAGCGCGGCGGCGATTAGAGCAGAAGAAGAGGGCAGCAGAGAGTGGTGCTAACCTCCGCGTAGCAGAGAGCAGCTGACCAAGTGCCAGCAGGGAGGACAAGTCCCAGCGGGCGATCAAACCACGCAGGAGGAAGGAAAAATAAACCCCGGCAGCAATCCGATACTATGCCGGCCATATTGGTGGTCAGGATATTTGGCGGAAGGAGCGGTTCTAGATGGGTTGGGCAATTCTGCACCGACTGACGCTGCAAAACGAGAGGTGGCAGAATCCACTCCCAGCACAGGACTATGGCTAAGAGCAGAACTGTCAATCACAAGGTAGCTCCGCCCATCACAGCTGCAGAGCACTGAGGAACAGAACTGTCAATCACAAGGGAGCTCCGCCCATGACAGCTGCAGAGCACTGAGGAGCAGAACTGTCAATCACAAGGTAGCTCCGCCCACCACAGCTGCAGAGCACTGAGGAGCAGAACTGTCAATCACAAGGTAGCTCCGCCCACCACAGCTGCAGAGCACTGAGGAGCAGAACTGTCAATCACAAGGTAGCTCCGCCCACCACAGCTGCAGAGCACTGAGGAGCAGAACTGTCAATCATAAGGTTCCCGGCCCACCACTGTAAGCAATAGAGAGTTGCGAGGTCACTGGCACATGAGAAATAGGGGCACTTTTTTTTATTACCCCCCCCCCCTTTCATTCTCTGCAGTGCAGTGATTACTCCTGGGGGACAGAAATAGATCTGCTGGCGGTAATGAGCCCGGTATATGGCGCCCGCGCACACACACCTCCTCTACGGCTCGAGGAGCTGCGACTTTTCATTCACACTTCCAGGCGCCGTCAAGTCACATTCACAGCTCAGGGTCACGGGAAAACAAGAAAAAAAAGAAAATGTAAAGGAGACGTCCAGGAACGTGGGAGCAGATGGCGCGGGAGAAAAACGGAGAAGCTGGCGCTACGAGGCCAACACCGGCAACTGCACTGCAGGAGAAAAAAGGGAGAACTTCCCCAGCAATGGGGAACGCTGGGAGACCCCAAAATGGTCCCTATCATACAATGTCACCCAGCTGTACCAGACCCCTGAATGGTAAACCTGCCTCGTTATGGGAGCCTGGATGAGTGTGCATGTGTATAGAGGAGCCGGGAGAGATGGCAATCTGACAGATGAGCGTGCATGTGTATAGAGGAGCCAGGAGAGATGGCAATCTGACAAATGAGCGTGCATGTGTATAGAGGAGCCAGGAGAGATAGCAATCTGACAGATGAGCGTGCATGTGTATAGAGGAGCCAGGAGAGATGGCAATCTGACAAATGAGCGTGCATGTGTATAGAGGAGCCAGGAGAGATAGCAATCTGACAGATGAGCGTGCATGTGTATAGAGGAGCCAGGAGAGATAGCAATCTGACAGATGAGAGTGCATGTGTATAGAGGAGCCAGGAGAGATAGTAATCTGACAGATGAGAGTGCATGTGTATAGAGGAGCCAGGAGAGATAGTAATCTGACAGATGAGAGTGCATGTGTATAGAGGAGCCAGGAGAGATAGCAATCTGACAGATGAGAGTGCATGTGTATAGAGGAGCCAGGAGAGATAGTAATCTGACAGATGAGAGTGCATGTGTATAGAGGAGCCAGGAGAGATGGCAATCTGACAGATGAGCGTGCATGTGTATAGAGGAGCCAGGAGAGATAGCAATCTGACAGATGAGCGTGCATGTGTATAGAGGAGCCAGGAGAGATAGTAATCTGACAGATGAGAGTGCATGTGTATAGAGGAGCCAGGAGAGATAGTAATCTGACAGATGAGAGTGCATGTGTATAGAGGAGCCAGGAGAGATAGCAATCTGACAGAGGAGCGTGCATGTGTACAGAGGAGCCAGGAGAGATAGCAATCTGACAGAGGAGCGTGCATGTGTATAGAGGAGCCAGGAGAGATGGCAATCTGACAGATGAGCGTGCATGTGTATAGAGGAGCCAGGAGAGATAGCAATCTGACAGATGAGCGTGCATGTGTACAGAGGAGCCAGGAGAGATAGCAATCTGACAGATGAGCGTGCATGTGTATAGAGGAGCCAGGAGAGATAGCAATCTGACAGAGGAGCGTGCATGTGTACAGAGGAGCCAGGAGAGATGGCAATCTGACAGATGAGCGTGCATGTGTATAGAGGAGCCAGGAGAGATAGCAATCTGACAGATGAGCGTGCATGTGTACAGAGGAGCCAGGAGAGATAGCAATCTGACAGATGAGCGTGCATGTGTATAGAGGAGCCAGGAGAGATGGCAATCTGACAGAGGAGCGTGCATGTGTACAGAGGAGCCAGGAGAGATAGCAATCTGACAGAGGAGCGTGCATGTGTATAGAGGAGCCAGGAGAGATAGCAATCTGACAGATGAGCGTGCATGTGTATAGAGGAGCCAGGAGAGATAGCAATCTGACAGATGAGCGTGCATGTGTATAGAGGAGCCAGGAGAGATAGCAATCTGACAGATGAGCGTGCATGTGTATAGAGGAGCCAGGAGAGATAGCAATCTGACAGATGAGCGTGCATGTGTACAGAGGAGCCAGGAGAGATAGCAATCTGACAGATGAGCGTGCATGTGTACAGAGGAGCCAGGAGAGATAGCAATCTGACAGAGGAGCGTGCATGTGTATAGAGGAGCCAGGAGAGATGGCAATCTGACAGATGAGCGTGCATGTGTATAGAGGAGCCAGGAGAGATGGCAATCTGACAGATGAGCGTGCATGTGTATAGAGGAGCCAGGAGAGATAGCAATCTGACAGATGAGCGTGCATGTGTATAGAGGAGCCAGGAGAGATAGCAATCTGACAGATGAGCGTGCATGTGTATAGAGGAGCCAGGAGAGATAGCAATCTGACAGATGAGCGTGCATGTGTACAGAGGAGCCAGGAGAGATAGCAATCTGACAGATGAGCGTGCATGTGTATAGAGGAGCCAGGAGAGATAGCAATCTGACAGATGAGCGTGCATGTGTACAGAGGAGCCAGGAGAGATAGCAATCTGACAGATGAGCGTGCATGTGTATAGAGGAGCCAGGAGAGATAGCAATCTGACAGAGGAGCGTGCATGTGTACAGAGGAGCCAGGAGAGATGGCAATCTGACAGAGGAGCGTGCATGTGTATAGAGGAGCCAGGAGAGATGGCAATCTGACAGATGAGCGTGCATGTGTATAGAGGAGCCAGGAGAGATGGCAATCTGACAGATGAGCGTGCATGTGTATAGAGGAGCCAGGAGAGATAGCAATCTGACAGATGAGCGTGCATGTGTATAGAGGAGCCAGGAGAGATAGCAATCTGACAGATGAGCGTGCATGTGTATAGAGGAGCCAGGAGAGATAGCAATCTGACAGATGAGCGTGCATGTGTACAGAGGAGCCAGGAGAGATAGCAATCTGACAGATGAGCGTGCATGTGTATAGAGGAGCCAGGAGAGATAGCAATCTGACAGATGAGCGTGCATGTGTACAGAGGAGCCAGGAGAGATAGCAATCTGACAGATGAGCGTGCATGTGTATAGAGGAGCCAGGAGAGATAGCAATCTGACAGATGAGCGTGCATGTGTATAGAGGAGCCAGGAGAGATAGCAATCTGACAGAGGAGCGTGCATGTGTACAGAGGAGCCAGGAGAGATAGTAATCTGACAGAGGAGCGTGCATGTGTACAGAGGAGCCAGGAGAGATAGTAATCTGACAGAGGAGCGTGCATGTGTATAGAGGAGCCAGGAGAGATGGCAATCTGACAGATGAGCGTGCATGTGTATAGAGGAGCCAGGAGAGATGGCAATCTGACAGATGAGCGTGCATGTGTATAGAGGAGCCGAGAGAGATAGCAATCTGACAGATGAGCGTGCATGTGTATAGAGGAGCCAGGAGAGATGGCAATCTGACAGATGAGCGTGCATGTGTATAGAGGAGTCGGGAGAGATAGCAATCTGACAGATGAGCGTGCATGTGTATAGAGGAGTCGGGAGAGATAGCAATCTGACAGATGAGCGTGCATGTGTATAGAGGAGTCGGGAGAGATAGCAATCTGACAGATGAGCGTGCATGTGTATAGAGGAGTCGGGAGAGATAGCAATCTGACAGATGAGCGTGCATGTGTATAGAGGAGCCAGGAGAGATGGCAATCTGACAGATGAGCGTGCATGTGTATAGAGGAGCCAGGAGAGATAGCAATCTGACAGATGAGCGTGCATGTGTACAGAGGAGCCAGGAGAGATAGCAATCTGACAGAGGAGCGTGCATGTGTACAGAGGAGCCAGGAGAGATAGCAATCTGACAGATGAGCGTGCATGTGTATAGAGGAGCCAGGAGAGATGGCAATCTGACAGATGAGCGTGCATGTGTATAGAGGAGTCGGGAGAGATAGCAATCTGACAGATGAGCGTGCATGTGCATAGAGGAGCCGGGAAAGATGGCAATCTGACAGATGAGCGTGCATGTGTATAGAGGACCCGGGAGAGATAGCAATCTGACAGATGAGCGTGCATGTGCATAGAGGAGCCGGGAAAGATGGCAATCTGACAGATGAGCGTGCATGTGTACAGAGGAGCCAGGAGAGATGGCAATCCAACAGGCAGAGTGAGCATGCATATAGGTGCACTAGGGAGAGATGGCAGTCAGCAGTCATGTATGTGCAAAAGTTTAAGCACCCTTCTTAAAATGTCATTTCCAAGATTTTTCGTCTTGTACATTTGGATTTGGAAGGGTTTTGTAATATTTGGTGTGAGCAGGGGAGGGGAGGAAAAGGATCTGACAACAGGGAATTTGGTGACGCAAAGAGAATAGGGGCTTCATAGAAATCCGAATATCCGGAAGCTAAAGACGACGAGGAAAACACATGAACGATGAGGACATAACCGGGGGCGGCACTGCAGAAATGGCGAGAATTCCCCTAGTGTCAGTGCCTGCGACCGTGGGCCGACGCTTACTGTCCAGTTATTCCAGGCTTCCGAGTGAGCGATGGACAGGAAGTCTGCAGAGCAAAGAAAACCACCAACACGCCCCCAAACACACAGCTGCTCCTCCATTACACCCACGTCTGGGACTTTACTGTATACGAGGCCGGTATGGGCTGGTATACGGAGAAGCAAGTGATGCGCAGCTCCACTCCAGCCGGATATGAAACGGCTGATAACAGAAAGCAATACACCGAGCCATGGCATGGACAATCCAGGTGACAAAGTACACACCTGTCACCCTGGCGGGAATCTCTCCTGTAAAAGCACAGTCAGGTACACCACACAGCACATATGATGCCACCCAGAAAAACAGATTTTTAAAGCAATATCTATAGCTACTATATGATAACTCTATGGTGCAGCTGCTCGAATGGTGGAGTTTCACTTTAAAGGGGTCATCCAGGATTACAAAAAGATGGCTGACTTCCTCCAAAAGAAAGAGAAGGAGTCGAGTTGCAATACCACAAAGGACCTGCGGACAAGTGTGGCGCCGTTTGTCTTTCTAATCCCCTTTAAAGGGAAGATCCATCTTTGGGCAGTTTTTCAGTGTAAGGGAACATGCAGTGATAGTGGTATATAGCGGCGCGTATGCGGAGTTGTCCCTTACCTGTGCCCGGCCGCCCCATGATGATTTCTTTCTTGGGAGCAGGATGGCTGTTGTAGTCGCTGGGCACGATAACGGGCAGCAGAGCGGCGGGCGACGGATGGACGACGACAGGCTGGAATGGAGAGGAAACGCTGAATATGGCCGGAGGGTGATCCGAAGGTCGGGACGAGGTGCAGGTGGTCGACTCTCCGACGCTCGTTTGACAGGATGGCAGCGATCGTGCCACGTTCTGTATCTGGGTGGCATTGATGGGCACTGGTATCTGGAGCGGAGTCTTAGAGGGATGCTCCTTGGAGCACACTTTAACCAGGCGCCTGGGACTGCCGCCTCCTCCCACGACTGCTCCGCCGATGCCACGAGATCCACCATCGGAAGGCTTTTCCACAAACTTTGAGGGTAGAGGGACATCTGGGTTACGTACGATGACGGGCGAGTCTCTCTGCACGGCTGGGACCCTGCGGACAGTGGGGCTGGGGTCTGAGGTCAGCCCAGCGGGAGGTGACAGGAGCAAAGATGGGGAAGCCTGCTGAGATCGCGAAAAGATGGCGGGTGACACTGAT